>NC_056032.1:40854666-41154666 GCF_004379255.2 Salvia splendens | reverse complement strand
CGGCCGTTTGCCCAGTAGCGAGTTGTCGGATGGCACACGTACACTTCTGCAACGCCGTGATACTTTGCCGACCGACTGCATCTACACCTGTTTGAAAGTATTCAACACGTGCGGACAATGTGTTGACAATTCGCATGAACAAGCGCTTTGACATCCGAAAACGGCGCCTGAAGTAATCTGCCGGAAACCGCGGATGGTCGGCAAAGTAGTCGGCAACGAGCCTTTCGTGGGCTCCCTCCCGGTCACGATGGATGTAGCGGCGATTTGATCTAGTGCGTTGAGGAGGATGAGCGGGGGTATTCGCCACGACATATGCTTCGTAAGCGCCACGATGTTGTTCGTAGTATTCTTGTTCTTCGCGCTCCGCTTCCGCCATGAGATGAGTGAAATCCATTTGATGTTTTGAGTGAAGGTTGAATGTGTTGATAGTTTGTATAAGAATTATGAATGAGAGATGAATGAGAGATGAATTGATGTGATAAATGAGTGATGAATGTGTGTATTTATAGATGAGTTTGGGAAAAAAATAAAAAAAATAAAAAAATAAAAAAAAATCAGAAAAAACGGGAAAAAACGGCCATATTTTTGGGATTTGGAAAATATTTTTTTTTATTTTTTAGCATTATTTATAATTAAATACCGATTTAAAAAAAAGTTTGAATGCAACGGCTACGCCGTTGCCCAATCCCGTGCCGCCACGTGTGCGTCCGTTGACACGGACGTGCTCGATATATCGAGCAGCGCCGTGCCAGCGGCCCGAGCGCAGCGGCGCGGACGGCGGTGGCGACGGACGCCACCGCTGCGCATGCTCTTAGGGATTTCAACAAGAGCACGCAGCCCCAGCCTTGACTCATTTCATTAAACAAGTAGTATGTGATGTCATGTCAACAGGGATTGATATTCTACTCGCAACATACATCAATAGTTTGAACTAGAATTGGTCAACTTAAATTCACACTCCTATTAGTTGATACTAATTGATACCCATCATCCATGACCTAATTGTTTCCCTTCTCAATAATTTCTCGTCTTGTACTCCATATATGTTAGTAATACACAATAGTGTTTGTCTAGAAACGGACACATATGGATGATAAATGAAACGTAATTTATTTGAGTAATTACTTAATTAACCACTCTGTCCCCCTAAATTAGTAACTATCTAAAAACTTTGAATTTTACATTACTTTTTCAATTTAAATTGTATTTTTCACATTAATTTCATGAGTATACACATTTGATTATGAAACATAGAGTGTTTTATTTCATAACTAGTATTATATTATGTCACTTGTAACAAACTGGTTACTAAATTTTATTTATTTAAAATAAATACGCAATAAATGTATACTCCACCCGTGCTATAAAAATAGCACATCCTGGGATGACACGAGTTTCAATTCATAATTGATAGAAAAAAGTGATTAAAATATTGTTATTGACGAATGAGATTAATCTCATTAGAAGGGGAAAATATACTAAAACGTAACTGTTTATTCTTATGGTATAAAGCAAATTGACAAAAAGTAGTCTACTTGTTAGTGACGAATGAGATTAATCTCATTAGAAGGGGAAAATATACTAAAACGTAACTGTTTATTCTTATGGTATAAACCAAATTGACAAAAAGTAGTCTACTTTTATTGGATGGATGTATTTTGTAATATCATTTAAAACTTTTAATTTATGACTGGAAGGTTTTGTTTTAAATATTTCAAGCACTACTGGTGCTTCTCTTTCAGAGCCTGTTATGTCCTGCCCTTGAGAGCATCTGCAACGGTGGATGGACGGCTTCCGTCCGTCCGTGCCAGCGGCACGAAAGAGCTAGTCCGCCGCTGGCACGGCGCTGCTCGATGCATCGAGCACGTCCGTGCCAGCGAGCAGGTGACTTAGCGTGCTACGATTGGGCAACGGCATAGCCATTGCCTCTGAATTTTTTTTTTAAAAATCAGTTTTTAATTAAAAATAAAAAATTCCAATTCCCAAAAAAATATATCTGTTTTTTACCGTTTTCTACCACTTTTTATTTATTTTTTATTTTTCCCCCCAAAAATACACATTTTCATTTATAAATACCTCCATTTTAACACCCAAAAATTCACACCACATTCTCTCATTTCCATTCTCATCTACATTCTCTCATCTCCATTTCTTCCACACATACAACATAACAATGCCCGGCCAAGGCGATCACCCTCCGGGCTCCCACGGTTGGAACCCCGATTGGTTCGGTTCACAACCGTTTCCTAGTCTGGAAACGGAATATTCGGCCCCTCCTCAAACCCAAAGTTTGGGCGTTCCGGGTGGCTACCGGTCATACCCAATTGACGACCAAGATGCCCCCGAAGGGCGATACGGGTGGACACCCGAGCCTAAAGCGAGGTCGACCGCCCCCTCCCAAACTCTGACTCCTCCTACTCGCGGTGTCCGCACACCGTACTCGCCGGCAGAGATGGAGCAATTGTTCAAGGCGTATTTGTCAATCTCCGAAGATCCGGAGGTTGGCACGAACCAATCCGGCGATCACTTTTGGTGGCGCATCTGTCGCCGGTACAATGGAAACCGACCGGAGGGAACAATCGAGCGCAACGAGAGTATGGTGCGCAACGCCATCTACCGAGCCAATGAAGAAATTAACAAGTTTCAGGGGTATTACCTTCATGAAGAGCGGTCGGCGGGGAGCAGCCGGAGCGAGGCCGACATCATCAGTTCCGCCATGTCGACCTACCAATCCATGAACTACAAGGCGTTCAAGTACCTCAACATTTGGCAGGAGACGCGGTCGCATCCGAAGTATAGGGGAGACGTAACATCCTCCTCTAGCGGATCCTCCAAACGGTCAAGGTCGGTATCCCTATCCGACTCCGGCTTCGAAGATGTGGTTAGCCAACTCGTCGGAGCTAACTTGGGTAGCCCCGACGCCGGCCCGAGCGGTTCCCAACGCCGACCGCAAGGAAGGAAGAAGGCGGCGGTCAACCGCCGTCGCGCCGCGACTCCATCCGGCGATGCTCCCGACCTCGCTCCCTTTTCCATTCCCTATGCGCCACCTCCACCCCCACCAACTCGTTGTGGACCCTTTTGGCCCAACTCAATATGGCCAATAGGTCAACTATGACCCCCTCGCAACTTCGATCGCACGAGGCCATGATATTGGGCCTCCAAAAACAATTGAGGGTAGTGCCGCCGGATGAGTAGTCTTCCACGAGGATATTTTTAACTTTAATTTTGTAATTTTTAATTTTTAGTATTTTAATTATGTAATTTTTAATTTTTAGGATTTTAATTATGTAATTTTTATTTTTTAGGATTTTAATTATGTCTTTTTTATTTTATTTGTAATTTGTAATATTATTTCGATTTTTTAATGAATTTTAATGTTATGGAAATGTTTTTATTTAAAATGAATTGTGCTCGTCCTTGCGGAAGAGCACAGCTGTGGGTGTTGTGCTCTTGCTTAAGAGCAGGCAAGAATAGTGGCGCCGGGCCAACAACCGTGCTCGTTGGCAAGAGCACGGTTGTGGGTGCTCTGACAAGTTCAATTTGCAAGATTTTACATAAATGATTATCATATTAGTACAATGTTTTTATGGTTATAATTTTATATTAAGATTATGGTTAATTTTATAATTATGGTTGATTTTAATAACTATCATAACCATCTTAATTTTAGTGGACTGTTTTATATTTTTTATATGTTAGTACATGACATGTTTTAATACAATTAAATTAATAAATCAAATAATATTATTGAATTTTAGTAATAATTTGAGATTTAGTTCTTTTAATACAACCATATATGTACACTCTTTTCGATATTATTTTCTCTCATAATTTACTTTCTCTCTATTTTAATTATTTATTGTTATCTTTTTAAAAATTATTGCAAAAAAGAAATATTTTGCTTATGATGGGTTGAATTGAGTACATTTTCTGCTGCACCATTCCTGCAGATAATATGAATAAACTCAGAGAGGATCTCCTAATTCACTCCTCCTACTTCACTACACACAATAAAATAAAATAATATTATAATCATGACCAATTTTAATAAGCGATGGTGAATTATTTTATTTTGTTGTGAGGAGTGGATTAGGAGATACTCTCCTGAATAAACTTGGGCTGACCAAACTGATTCCTCTCCGTCCATTCTAGATTCTAAATACCCAAGAACACTTAATAACTCCACCAGCAAAGTGCAAGTTGGCGGTTGGCCCAAAATCAAAACCAGATCTTTCTTTCAAGTTGTTTTATGTAATTATCGATGCCATAAATAATTTAATATCCTATATCCCTTCCCTCCCTCCCATATAAGTGATATGGAATATTTCTTTTAAGCAAGAGGTTTAAAAAATTTATATGTACTCTTACATAATTAAGTGGGGGAAATAAAGTAGGTGAAAGAATAAGTGAAAAAGAAAAATGCAGGAGTATTATTTTTTTGCTAAAAAAATCTATTCACTTATGATGAAAATTTCAAAATGAAATGTGAATTTCTTATGATGGGACAAAGGGGTACCACTTTTTTCAATTTCAATTATTTACTATTATATTTAGTAGTAGTAATTTAAGATTATTAATTAAGCTTTGAAGAAGTCTGCCCGCGCATTGAAAAAGTGACCAAAGTAAACACACAGAAATTATTGATGTCCAAGTCTTTAACAAACTTGATGTCTAGGTTATAAACTTCTAATAGATAAACATAGTTTAATATTTTTATAATAAAAAAATATACATTCGAACCTCTCTATTTATTATACATATGTCCTTTTTTATGTGACGTACCGAATTTAATTCAATCGGAATAATTTTCAAAAGAAAACACTAAACACATTGAATTGGAGGTTGCACATACAATAACAGCATATCTTTATTTTTAGGGTTGCCTAAAACACTCCACTATCGTCTATCATCCCTCTTCTCCTCCCTTATTTTACGTGATTTTCCTCTCTCTATCGATAGTAATTGGTGTAGCATGAATACAATATAATCCACTATAACTTTCTTTTAACCAATAAATTCCTATGAATCTAAATTATAATTGTCAGAACAAAATTCTTTTTTTAGATGTGGAAATAAATTATAATCGGAGTATATTATTGCTTCCTAAAATCTCCAAAATTTAACATATGAAATTAGTGACAATAAAATGACTATTATGGCATTTAATGTTCTCGAAAAGTATTATGTATGTGTAGTCCAATGGAGAATTAAATGTCATTGAATTTTTCTAGGAAGACAATGTGGAGTAAATTGTACTTTGTATTGAAAATAAATATCCACCGGCTTTGAAGAATGAATGTGAAAGAAGAATTGGGGATTAAGAGTTGACAAAAAATCTGAAGAATACAAGATGGATGACGAAAAATCACAATTACAAATAATCTTGTTAATTGATTATCTCATGTGTGTAAGATGTCTGATACCATTAGTTGATTAAACTTGATGCTAATTTAATTTAATTAACTTATTTTACCGAGAGAAGTCTAACTCATGAATTTGTTGAATTGAAATTAAATTCAAAATGGTGAGAGTCACATCAGTAAATCATTTATCTTAAATAGATAAAGGGATTATAATGAATTTAACATACGCGAGCAATAACAATCCTAATGCATTTAAATATTAATTATTAGTATTTTCTAAAAGATAAGAGTAGAATTTTTCTTGGATTACGGAAAAGCCAACATCTACTAAAAAGTCAAACTGACTAGTAATATATGCTTAAAATTATGTATTAAGATGTTCATGTTTGATTAGAATGATATAATACTCCACTATATTTACGTCACATACATGCCTCAAATAACTGGCGGATCCAGAATTTTTAATATGAGGTACGGATTATACTACAAATAATTATATCACTCCATATTAGAAATAATATAAAAAATAGTAGTATAACTAAACTAAACTAAACAAATTTGTATTTATAAAAAAAAACACAAAACAAAATAAGGAAAATAGCAAATTATTTGATTTTAAACTTTGAAATTCATACCTATACATTAAAAATATAACTGAAATAAAAAATAAATATATATCTAATCTTTGAAAGAAACTCAAATTGACAGAACTACTATTAAGAATAAAATTGAAAAAATAAATAAAAATAAAATGCAATACATACATAATCTTTGAAAAAGAAAATAGACTAACTGAATTTTCAAATTTTACTATATTTCAGATTATAGTAAAAATGCAATAAAAAAAACTACAGAAGATAAAAATAAACTGCAATAAATTATTTATAAATATTCTAGGCTGGTTGAATTTTCAAGTTTTATAGCACATTAAGAATATAAATCAAATTAATGTAAAATGCATTAAAAAACTATATAGAGATATAAGTAAAATTAAATAAGATCATTGAGACAAAATAAGAAATGTCTAATAGTAAAAGGACAAACACTGCATTTAGAAGTAAAATAAATTCATAAGGAGGGATCGAAAACTGGCCAACTTGTAGGATTACCAAACTCTAAGAGTATCCACAATGGTGCGGATGTCCCGGCGGACATCCCGACGGACTTCTCAAAAACACCTCATGTCACGTCATAAGGCCTCCCACTGCACTGTCACGTCATAAGGACATCCCACTGCACAATAACGGACATCCCCAAGGACATCCCGATGGACATCCACAAAAAAAATCGGGACATCCGTCGGGACGTCCGTCGTGGCACCGCAATGGCGGACGTCACGACGGACATCCAGGAAAGCCGCGGATGTGCGGTGTCCGCAGCCGACGTCCGCGTCCGCCCCTCCCTCGCCTAATGGCGGACATCCCGCGCGGATGTCCAGCACGCCGGTCCAACGTCCAGCGGGACATCCTCCATTGTGGATGCTCAATATTTGGGAGTACAGTGGTACCCCTTGTTCCCACGTTGCTCTGCCCATTGCCTCAAATTTATCTCAAATTGTGCATATTTATGAATTGACTACAATTTTATGCTAAAATAATTAAGGGGAAAACGTCTTCTATCAAGAACTGCAGTACAAATACAGAGTCACAAATCCCAATTGTAATTACATAAACCATGATAATCGTGGATTAAAGCCTTAAACCGAGGAATAATACTATTTGCATTGATACAGAGTGCAATCAGATGTACATTTATTTTGATGTACTGATATTGACCTCTCTTGAGTTATGCTGTTAGTATTATTTATAATCAACATTAAATTTAAGAGTGAATTACAAAAATGGTCCCTAGACTATGGGTTTATCTCACCCATAGTCATTGGACTTTAAAAATATCGCCAGACATCCCTGAACTAAAGGTTTATCTCAAATTTAGTCATTTTGCCATTTTTTATACGAAAATACCCTTTTGAGCATTTGGGCAATTTGGTCTTTTTACACTTTTAACATTTTAAATCTAATATTATTTCAGTGATGTACTAAATTTGATATTATTTCAAAATTATTATTTTTCTTCCCTTTGTCATCCTTCGCTTTGTTTCTTTATTTCAATATTAGATATAATTTTATAAAATTATATTTTAAATTCAACTTTTAAATATCAATAATTTTTTATTAATTATTAAAATTATTAAATAACAAAAACTAATAGTTTTAATTAATATTTGATAATTTTTAATATTTAATCAATAAGGTATGCCGACGCCAACTTAGTTTTAATCAATATTTAATAGTTTTAATCATAAATAGATCATATAACACGATTTATTCTAAAATAAATATGCATCTAATGTAAGACTAATATAATTTTCGTTTATTTATTTGAAAACAATCAAAACTAACTAGAAAATTTCAACAAAAATACTCCTATATAAAAATTTTAGTAGTATCAAATTTTTAGTCAACTTCATAATATTTAATCACAACCAATTATAACAACCGAACGAAAACTAAATAGAATAGCTCTTAATTTTCCATCATGATTATTATTATATTTCTATACTTCTTCAATTCAGTTGAATATTATACTATTAAATAACAAAAATTAATAGTTTTAATCAATATTTATAGTGTACATGAATTAATAGTTTTAATTAAAAAAATTTATTGATATTTGAAAATCTAAATTTAAAATGTAATTTTATAAAATTAAATCTAATATTGAAATAAAGAAACAAAGTGAAGGATGGCAAAAGGGAAGAACAATGATAATTTTGAAAAATATCAGATTTAGTACATCACTGAAATAATATCAAATTTAAAATGTTAAAAGTGTAAAAATATCAAATTGCCCAAATGTTTAAAAGGGTATTTTCGTATCAAAAAATAACAAAATGACCAAATTGGAGATAAACCCTTAGTCCAGGGATGCCTGACGATATTTTTAAAGTCCAGAGACTATGAGCGAGATAAACTCATAGTTCATGGACCATTTTTGTAATTAACTCTTGAATTAAAGGGCAAATTAAAGGGCAGTAAATGCGGATTAATTACTTCAGGCAGCCATGCAATTCTTCAAAACAAATTTTCCATTAATGAAACATTCGTGGCCACCACACCTACATGAATAATTTTGATTTTTTTTTCGATGCTATAAAAAAGCTCCAATTATGATAGTGGGCAAGCCAAGAAGCTAGTAACACATCGAAATTCATAGTCAAACAAAAGTTAAAATCAAAACAGCTAAGACAGAAAAAGCTGAAAACCAAATTAACCCAACAAGTAGGAGGCTAGGTCAAGAGTAGAACCTCCAACAACGCATACCATCAAGAAACCAGAAGAGACAACAAGAAACAGAGACAATGGATCATAATAAAAACCTCATATATAATTGGTCTTCGGCTCTATAAATGGTTATTTTCTAGCTTCAACCAAATTCTCACTTATTTGCCCAGTTGGTAAACAAGGAAATTACGGACACCAATCTTTAGTCAACAACCTCAATCTCCATATAATTAGCTCATTCTCGAAATTCCCTTTAAGTTCCTTCTTCGGGAAGATAACTTTGTTTCCGAGCCACAAAATGGAGTATAAGATCACATAGAAGAGAGGAGCTCCATAACTTCTTGACAAACTTCTGAAAAGGTGTTCCCATCCAATGACAGGAAGCAAAGCACCATATCCCTGACCATAAATAATTTTGACTAAATTAATCATTTAATCCAATGCAGATTTTTTTAATAATGACAAGATGAGTGGTTAATCCAAAAAATTAGTCTTATGGGATAATTGTAAAAAAAAGTACTACTAGTAATTTAATTTTGAGAATTTGATCTATAAGTCAACCAAAAACAATAATTTAAATAATAATTTCCTTTATATACTTAGTCAATAGTTGAATAATACTAATAATGTGTATTTTTCTCAAGCACAATAGTTTCCTCTATAATATTCAAACCTAATTAAATTTTTATCAATTTCAAAACATGACCGGCATTGGTTAACCAAGCTCTATAAAATTCCAATCTCCTTGGAAAGATAGACATGCAAACAACCCAAAACAAAAAAAAAATGCAAGCTTCGGTTCTTGTTTCCCTTGCCTTGGTAGCCGCATGGCTCATCTACACAAGGTGGTCCGACTCGAGGCGGCAGCAGCGACACAAGTTCCCTCCGGGGCCGCCTTGTCTTCCGATCATCGGCAACATGCTACAACTCGGCCCAAACCCTCACAAGTCCCTCGCTAACCTCTCCAAAACATACGGCCCCTTGATGTTCCTCAAGCTCGGGAACCAATCCGTCGTCGTTGCCTCATCGCCCGAGACGGCTAAAGAAGTCCTTCAAAAACATGGCCACGTCTTCTTGACGCCCTTCACTCCCAACGCAGTGTGCGTGCACGGCCACGGCGACGTCTCGATGGCCATGCTCCCCGCCGCCTCAGACATATGGAAAAAGATCCGACGAATAGCCAGAGAGAAACTCTTCTCCAGTCAAGCTCTCCAAGCCACTCAGATTATCCGGCGAGAAAGGCTGCGGAAGCTCAACGACTATATCAACATGTGCAGCGGAGAGGGCCTCCCTATGAACGTCGGAGAAGCCACCTTCACCACCATGTCCAACCTCATGTTTGCTACCCTTTTCTCCATTGAAATCATCCAATACGGTGTTATAAACAAGAAATTCAAAGAGCATGTTAAGGCTATCACAAGGTATATGGGAGTTCCCAATGTTGCAGATTTCTTCCCCATCTTTGCTCCTTTGGATCCACAGGGGTTGAGACGGAAGCTCACTCATCACCTCGGGAGCTTGCTTGAGTTAGTCCAGAGCCTCATCGATCAGCGACTGCAGGAAAGAACGGCGTCGTCTTACCACAAGAAGAGTGATTTCCTTGAAACTCTCCTAGACCTCTCCCAAGGAAACGAGTATGATTTGAGCATTAAAGAGATCAAGCATTTGTTTGTGGTGAGAATAATATATGTTTACTCTTTTCTTTAACTTTTCCATGTTTACAAATCGTTATTCTAAAACACGAGTACTGCATATGTCAGGATTTAATTATTGCAGGATCAGAATCAAGTGCGGCCACGACAGAGTGGGCAATGGTGGAACTACTACTCCACCCCGACAAAATGGGAAAGTTGAAAGCAGAGCTGAAGAGTGTTATTGGAGAGAAAAGCATCGTGGAAGAATCAGATATCTCAAGACTCCCATACTTGCAAGCTACCATCAATGAAGTGTTCCGTCATCACCCTCCTGCGCCTCTCTTAGCTCCTCATGTTGCGGAAGATGAAGCGCGAGTCAATGACTATATAATACCCAAAAATGCTAAAATATTTGTCAATGTTTGGGCAATCATGAGAGATCCAAGCATCTGGAACGATCCGGAGAGCTTTGAGCCTGAACGATTTATAAATAACGACATAAATTTTGGAGGGCAGCATTTGGAGCTAATTCCATTTGGTTCAGGACGGAGAATATGCCCGGGCTTGCCACTAGCTAGCCGCATGTTGCACTGCATGGTGGCAACGATGTGTCACAACTTCGATTGGAAGCTTGAAAAAGGGGCAGAATCCAAAAAACTCCAAAGAGAAGATGTGTTTGGACTAGCACTGCAGAAGAAAACCCTTCTTAGAGCAATTCCCATCAAGGTTTAATAATTACTGTATGTCATATGGTGGGCTTGCATGTTTGATATGATATTAAAATTTAAAATAAATATGGAAGACATCCAGTTTTTGGATAGTCCTGATCAGATGAGACATTTAGTGTCTCTTATTACTAGATATACTGAATAAATTTGATCCTCTGCAGTGTATTAAAATACAGCATTTGCTGCTGTGCTTAAAACGCACAAAACAATAAATAAAACGCCAACTTATGGCTTTTCTTGTTATGGAGTAATATTATTTTTATTCTAAATTTGCTTTCTGTGTTATATGATATTTTTAATTGTATTATACTAGTATGAACTAAATAATCGTTACTTATTTGCTTTTGTAAATGATATTTTTAAGATTTATTGTGGATCACCTTTTCTATATAAACATTTTAAAATATTATAAAATAATTAAACTAGATTCATAAATTAGCATATATATATATATATATATATATATATATATATGGTCATGATCTATGGCAAACACCTCTTAACCATATAACTAGAGAACAAATCATAGCCACAAAATCAAGAAAATCAAGGGCTAGTATTAATACATGTAATTTTCTAATTTAAGGAGAAATTAATTCCCTCAATCACAAATTTACT
This sequence comes from Salvia splendens, assembly GCF_004379255.2. Taxonomy (NCBI): domain Eukaryota; kingdom Viridiplantae; phylum Streptophyta; class Magnoliopsida; order Lamiales; family Lamiaceae; genus Salvia; species Salvia splendens. The sequence continues at coordinate 41,143,039 of NC_056032.1, read as the reverse complement.
CCACAATAACAAGGCGGGGGTATAATTGTCATTGCAGCCAAAATAATGTCATTGGCAAATTCACAAATTCAATTCGTTTGAGAACGAATTCTTCGTTGAGCTCCGAGAATCTGAGCAAGCGGAAGCAGGCGGCGGAGAAGAAGCCATACCGCGGGATTCAGATGCGCAAGTGGGGGAAATGGGTGGCGGAGATCAGGGAGCCCAACAAGCGCTCCAGAATCTGGCTGGGCTCCTACTCCTCCCACGTCGCCACCGCCAGCGCATACGACACCGCCGTCCCCTCCTCCGCGGCCCCACCGCCAGCCTCAACTTCCCCGACTGCGTCCCCGAGTACTGCCACCAGGACCTCTCCGCCGCCGCCATCAGGAAGAAGGCCACCGAGGATGTTGTACTGTACTGTAAATGCTTCAGAAAGAAGGGGATTATCTCATACGTGGCTAAGTTGTGTTGATGAATTGATAAAATGTGAAGTTTGGCAGTGCTTATATTGCTTGTATAATGTTTTGAGGCTCAAATCTTTGGTTGCTCATCCTCTCTGTAAAAAGCAAGTAATTTGCAGAATGAATAAGGAAGGGTACTTGTGGATGTGATTTTACTTCACTCTTTTGTGAACAGTAAAATCAAAATAAGAGTGATGTCTTTTGTGAACAAGAGTGAAGTAAAATCAGAGTAAGAGTGATGTGTTTTGTGAACAAGAGTGAAGTAAAATCAGAATAAGAGTGATGTGTTTTGTGAACAAGAGTGAAGTAAAATCAGAATAAGAGTGAAGTAAAATCAGAATAAGAGTGATGTGTTTTGTGAACAAGAGTGAAGTAAAATCAGAGTAAGAGTGATGTGTTTTGTGAACAAGAGTGAAGTAAAATCAGAATAAGAGTGATGTGTTTTGTGAACAAGAGTGAAGTAAAATCAGAATAAGAGTGAAGTAAAATCAGAATAAGAGTGATGTGTTTTGTGAACAAGAGTGAAGTAAAATCAGAGTAAGAGTGATGTGTTTTGTGAACAAGAGTGAAGTAAAATCAGAATAAGAGTGATGTGTTTTGTGAACAAGAGTGAAGTAAAATCAGAATAAGAGTGAAGTAAAATCAGAATAAGAGTGATGTTTTGTGAACAAGAGTGAAGTAAAATCAGAGTAAGAGTGATGTGTTTTGTGAACAAGAGTGAAGTAAAATCAGAGTAAGAGTGATGTGTTTTGTGAACAAGAGTGAAGTAAAATCAGAATAAGAGTGAAGTAAAATCAAAATAAGAGTGATGTGTTTTGTGAACAAGAGTGAAGTGAAATCAGAATAAGAGTGATGTGTTTTGTAAACAAGAGTGAAGTAAAATCACAGTAAGAGTGATGTGTTTTGTTAACAAGAGTGAAGTAAAATCATGCTAATAGTGATGTGTTTTGTTAACAACAGTGAAGTAAAATCATCAAAATTTTGTGTATTATTTCACATATTGATTTTTTTTATTTTACAGCAGCCTAATACAACAATATCGTAATCTATTTTCAGTTATACCATCAAATCAATAACAATAGCCAAGAAGATAATGAAAATTTAATAGATAAACCTATAAGTATTTAGTTTAACACAGCCAAAGCCCGAAGCAAAAAAACACATAGGAGCGAGTTTGTAATTAGTTTTCTATTAGTATCAAATCAAATCTCTAGTTTATAATAAGTATCAAATCTCTGCCGCAGCATCGTCAATGTGACGCGATTGGTGGGACATCATGAACTAGTTCATCTTCTCCTCCATTGCATCGCAGCAAAATTTCTATCCATTTTCATTCCTTGCTCATTTAATTCCTCCCTTATTGGCTACAGAATAATGGCTCCAAAGCGTGATCACCGCCGTGAAACGCCTCCACTTCGACGCCGCGGAGAAGATAAAAAAGAACGATCTCAGTAGCTCGTTTTTTCTGTTCTGGAGCAGAACATCAACAATCTCAATCTGGAAGAAAACGAATCGCGTATGAGCTAATGAATTTCATAATGTAATTTCCAAAAATACCCTTGGCCTATTTTATATTATTAAAATAAATAATATTTGTTCCATTAAGATGTGTGGCTGAGATTTGTTCTCTAGTTATACACTTAAAATTAGTTATATCTTGATCACTACCCTATATATATATATATCATATCAGAATTATAAGTATGATTTTTTTTATAATAATTTTATTTTACACCTTTTTATTTAATATTATCATTTTATTTTCGAAAATACTTTTTTTTTACAAATCAAAGCTAATGATTTTTTCACAGTAATAATTTCTCCTGCCATTATTAGAATCTATTATTAAAATATTATAGATGTCCTGTATAAGTTTTGAACCCATAATTAGAATTATACGCATATAAAAGGGGCTCGGTTATATCTAGAATAAAAAAGAATCTTACTCCATAACAAGGAAGCAAATTGTTAGCGTTTTGTTTATTATTTTGTGCGTTTTAAGCACAACAGCAAATGCTGTGTGTTTGATGCACTGCAGTCTGCAGAGGATCTGATTCCAAATGGGTGGTGTTTAATAATACGGCTTCTCTTCCAGCATGAATTCTTTCCTCTATGTTCAAGGTGGACCTGTGCAGCAGTTACGTTTCTTTTAATGGGCTTTTTGGATGTGGGCCTAGTTGGTAGATGGGCTTTTAAATATAAGTTTGATGAATTTGACTTAGAGGGCTCGGGGTGTTCGTTTAATTGATAAACCCAAGTTAGACCTTGGAATCACTTACATCGTTGCCAAAAGAAAAAAAAGAAGGATACGTTGATTTTTGTATGAAATACTGAAATCCATCCCAAGCTACTTGATAAGTACTGTTTTTTTACACAAAATTTAAGAAATTAATGTTTAAAAGTTAATAAAGAGATAGCAAAGTAAGATGGAGAAAGAAAAGCATGTTTGGTAGGCAGGGCCGGACCTGAGGGGGGCAAGTGGAGCGGCCGCCCTGGGCCCCCAAATTTGCAGGGCCCCTCCCTAGCCTCAGGTATATATATATATATATATATATATATATAGGGAGATGATCAAAATAAGTATGTGTTTAAATCCAGAAATGCAGACCAAATCTTGGCCCTAGGATTAGATGATCTAATGGTCAATAATTAACCAAAAACACGGAAGGTCATAATTAAGCAATTTTAGGTCATATTATAATATTTGGGTTTATTGTCATGCTAAGATCGTTTTAGGTCATGCTTTGTTAGCATGACCTAAAAATTACCTAATTATGACCTAAAAGTGACCTAATTATGATATTGTTCTGCGTTTCTGTATTTAAATCTAGTTTTGCATAGATCAAAACCCTATATATATATATATATATATATATATATGTAAACCCATATATCCTTTTCTACCTTTCTCTCTCTACAATTCGCTCCTCAACTAATTTTATGCTTTGGAATATCTCTCGCTCAAGAGTCATGTCGCCATGTCGTCGGTATGCAATTGAAATTTGATTTTTTCTTCATTCGATTCTCTTTTGATTTATTTGAGCTCGTTTGTGGAATTGTGGTCCTTTCCCCCGTTATTTGCACCGGCAAAACTCTTCTTTTTTGTTGTATTTTGATTTGTTTGATCGATCGCCTGGCTTTGGGGTATATTTTCACAGGATTGGGCGTAATCGACTGTTTATTTCTTCGATTGTTTGTTTATAACTGTTTATTTGTTTTCTCTTGTTATTTGTGTCAGCTATCCAGATTTTCTGTTTTGATATTGCTACTCATCCACCAATCGTGATCGTGAGCCTTCATCAAGCAGCTAGAAACACAAGTCACCAAGCAGCAAGGAACACAAGAAGTCAAGAATGTATGTAGACAGTAGACATGTAGTACTAGTACGTTCATGTCTTTTGGCTTCAACACCGATTGATTGATTAATTGATCTTGATCAGTTCTTTTTTTCTTCTAAATTTTAGCAAGATCATGTCAACAAGGAAGTATGCATCAGGTAGTGAAAAAAGGAAAAAGAGGAAGCGAGTAGATGAATTGATAGAATCGCAAAGAGGAGCTATGGACAGATTTTTTTCAAACAGAACAAGTACAGGCACGTCCAGAAACCACCCAGATGAGTTGGCGCTTATTGTTGTGGATGAGCAAACTAATCCTAATTTAGAAGATGAGGTCCCGATGCAGGATAATGATGACAACTATGTAAGTGATCATGACCAGCCTGCTACAGAACCTGCTAGTAGTCATGAACAATTTGTTTATACCACGGATATTTATGATCCAAGAAATTGGAATAGTCTTGATAACAAAGCTAGAGACATATTTGGAGAAGGGTCATATTAGAGAAGAAAATATCGTGTTCCCCAAGGATGGCAACGCAAGACATTTTTCATATGCCCACTACTCTAGGAAAATGAAAAATGGAGAGGTGTGTGACAGAAAATGGTTAGTTTATTCCAAGCATGTTGATAAAGTGTTCTGTTTTTGCTGTAAGATTTTCAACTCAAGAAGTTGCAAAAGTTCTTTGGCACATGATGGGTTTGGAGATTGGAAGCATATCATTGACAGACTGAAAGATCATGAAACTAGTGTGGAGCATATCACCAATATGAATACTTGGAATGAACTGAGAGCTAGAATGGGCAAAGATGAAACAATTGACAAAGAGATACAAAAAGAAATCAAGAGGGAGCAAGAACGCATAAGGCAAGTTTTATTAAGACTAGTTGCCATCGTGAAGTTTCTTGGTAAACGCAGCTTGGCTTTTAGAGGATCTAATGAGCAGCTTTATAATGATCAAACTGGTAATTTCTACGCTTGTGTTGAGATGATTGCAGAATTTGATCCTGTCATGCATGACCACCTTAGACGTATTCAAAACAAAGAGACTCGTTATCATTATTTGAGTCATAAAATTCAAGATGAGCTGATTTATCTTATGACTTCTAGCATTACGGACTCTATCATAAAGGTTGTTAAAGATGCCAAATATTTCTCTATTATCCTTGATTGGAAGGAAAAAATATATAAATAGGGCCTCAACTTTTAGTCTCGCCCCGGGTCTTTGGAACCTCAGGACCGGCGCTGTTGGTATGGTGCATGCATAACTCATCATCAAAAGTCATAGATACCTTTCACTTGTCTAATTATTTCATCATTGTCAACTATCCTTAATATTCTAAGAGTGGATATTCTTTACTACAATATATACTTCGAAACCAATCAAGATAATGGAGACCTATGTTTCTTTTTTAAATTCTATATTTAAAAGTCGTTACATTACCAATATTGTACTTAGAAACATAAAATAAAAGTAGGCTCGATTTTTAAGGAGAGCCTCAATAAGCTCCCTAGTTTTGAGGTAAACGCTAAAAGAAATTCCTAATAATGAATTTTTAAAAAAAAGTAGTGAGTTAATTGTTGAGGCAGGGAGAAAGAAAGGAGAGAGGAAAAATAATGTCAAAATTCGACCCGTACGATCACCTGAACGTGTCTCTGAATGAAGACGGGACACTGACTCGGTACATGAAGCTCCCGACCACCGCCCCCAACACCGACTCGAGCCAAGCCGTGCTGAGCAAGGACGTGACGCTCAACACCGACAAGAAGACGTGGATGCGCCTCTACCGCCCCTCCAATCTCCCCACCGCCACCCGCCTCCCCGTCATCCTCTACTTCCACCCCGGCGGCTGGATCCAGATGAGCGTCGCCGAGAGCCTCATCCACGAGTTCAGCAACCGCACTGCCGCCGAGGTCCCTTCCATTCTCGTCGCCGTCAACTTCCGCCTCGCCCCCGAGCACCGCCTTCCCGCCCAGTATGACGACGCCATGGACGCCGTCACCTGGGTCCAGAACCAGTCCACCCACCCTAACGGCGATCCCTGGATCAGAGACAACGCCGATCTCAATAGGTAAATGAGATTATTTGTCTTACTTGTTAGAACCGTCGACCGTATAATAGTAATTTGATATTGTCCCCAAGTTGGATAACATTTACTCCCTCCGTCCGCCATTAGGACTCTCATTCCTTGGCGGCACGGATTTTAAGTAATGTTAAGAAAAGTGAGTGAAAAAAAGTTAATGGAATAGTGGTCTCACTTGTATATATTAGTTTTAAATGAAATGTGAGTGGAATGAGTTAGGTGAGGTAGGACCCTATTACAATTTATGGTAAAAGTGAACCGGGACTCTTATTCACGGACGGACTAAAATGGAAAAACATGACTCTTATTCGCGGACGGAGGGAGTATATACGAAGCCAGGAATTTGTCGAGGCGGAAATATACGAAGAAATTTTAAGAATTTGAGGAGGTACATTTTGTGAAAAATTAAAAGAAATAAAATTTATGGATAGTAATATATATGAGGAGGGGTAATGCCCCACCTAAGCCTTATCCACCCATGTTTATATTATAACTTCCAAGTTCCCTTATCATCTGATATTGGATAGGTCCGTAATTCAATAAACCTTTCCTTAAATCATGATCACATCAGGAATATAGTCGATATATTAAGACATTATGGGCCCAATTTGAACTTGAGTAGTCCTAGGCCCAACTTGAACTTGGGTCATCTAGGGCCTGACCCAAACAACCTGGCTCTAGTACTATTTGTTAGGATTCTCGGTTGCACATTAGTTTAACTAGTATTAGCCCGTGCGATGCACGAATCGATTTAATTTCACTATAGTAAATTCATATTTTGAATTAATTAAAATCAGATATAACTATATTATCAAAGTATTAAAAATCAGAAACATGTAAAACAATTTAAATATACTATTTAATACATGTGCGATGCACACATTTTAAATTTACTTAATATTAATCAAAATTTATAAAAATAAATTAATATCTACAACACAAAAAATAAAAATAAATAATGCGTAGAGCAAATAAATATTGTTCATAGATTGTTGAAACAAAAACAATTCCCCAATCACAAAATAATCGAGAGAATGAATTGAGGATGAAAGCAAACATAATTAATACACACATAGAAAAAAAATCATCTTAATAGAAAACTAATTTTGTATTAAAAAATAGTGTTAAAACTTAAATAAATAAAAAAACAACCTTAGCCCCACTACACTTAAAAATACTACTACTACTACTACTTTACCCTAAACTTATTGTTTTATGCGTCTAATTTTGTTCTCCATTTCTACAGTGCTGGTCTTCTTCCTCATGAAGTAGTACTAAGTTTTTTTCACTTCCTTCTACTATTCACTATACCATTTTTAAAAAATGAATCTATCATACAAAAATGGAAAACTCGGTAGAACCATTCATCTTGTTTTCCTTGAATGTGACTTTCGTTCTTTCTTTTTTAATGGATTTGAGGTGAAGTTGTGAATTTTAATCCTGAAATAGAAAAGTGTGTAAAATTTTAAGATCATTGAAATCATAATAGTGGTGTAATTGAAGGAAGGAACCATAGACTCTATTAACAGTAATGTGTTATAAAATAATCAACAACAAAAAAATACATTGCATAGAATCATGGAAAATTAGAGGTGATATTGTTAATTTAGGATGCAACAAATCATATGAATAGATCACCGGAGAAAAAACAATTCTTCAATCACAAAATAATTTAGAGAATGAATTGAGGGTTCAAAGCAAACATTATTAATACACAAATGAAAAAAAAATCATCATGTTAAAAACTAAATTCATGTTAAAACAACAGTGATGCAGAATTCGAACAATACCTAAATTCGGATTAGATTTCCGCAAAAAGTTTAACGAAGAATATAGTGGAAAAAAGGTAAGAACATGTGGATTGTAAACTACCAAATGTCATATGTTTATAAAAAATATAACCCTCTTCCAAAACCTTCCACTTTATAAGGGAAAAAAAAACGTTTTTAACTTCCCAAAATTTTGCACCTTAAATATGAAAAATTAATTGGTGTTTAAGGCTTCATAAAGACACATAAATTATTCCCCCAATATCTTGTACTGTAAAAAATATACATAAAGTTAAGTCAATAATAATTTGATCAAAATATTCAATTTCTATAATAAGTGGCATCATATTGCTTTGGTGCTAATAATAGTAATTGATAATTATATATACTAATTAACTATGAGTGATGGCCATTAACTCGATCCACCATGTAATGTAACGTTAAAAAACGCACAAAAAATTAAATCGACAATAATTTGATAGATCAAAATATTTAATTTCTAGAGATGAACGATCATTACAGCCCAAGAGAGTGGATTTGAAGATACAAACTGCCGGATGAATTTAAAATTGTGCTTACCGAAATTTAATGAGTTCAAGTGAAAGATTTAATAGTTTTTCTTAATTGCGTTTACCTCTCTTGCACAAAACTTTTATTCAAAAAGTCATAAAACTTGCCTTTTATATATGTATAGATATTGTCCGTTTTAGACCAAGTATACATTAGTTTGATATTGTCTGTTTTGAGTAAACTCCTACAAAAATTAATTTTTAGGTCACTTCCAAAAGACTCGAAGCTATTTAGCATTGGACAACACTTATATATAGTTACCCTTACTATCTAATATGAAATGAGTTTGCAACCAAAATTACTTTGATTAAACTAGTACTACTAGTAAAAGTTAAATGAGGTATAATTATTTGTAAATAGTAGATGAAAAAGGAAATAATAAAACGATTATTCTGCAATGTTATAGATGCTATCTCTATGGCGCGAGCTGCGGCGCGAACATCGTGTACAACACGGCGCTGCGGCTGCCGGAGATGAAGCCCCAGCCGCTGAAGATCGCGGGGACGATCCTGAACCAGCTGTTCATCGGAGGGAAGAAGCGGACGAAGAGCGAGCTGAAACTGGCAACGGATCCGTACTTCCCTCTGCCGGTGATCGACCTGCTGTGGGAGCTGGCGCTGCCGGTGGGGACGGACCGGGACCACCGGTTCTGCAACCCGCTGGTGGACGCGGCGATGAAGGGGAAGGTGAAGAGTTTGGGGAAGTGTTTGGTGATCGGGTTCGGGGGCGACCCGTTGGTGGACCGACAGCAGGAGCTGGTGCAGATGCTGGTGGAGCGTGGGGTGCAGGTGGAGGCGCGTTTCGACGACGTCGGATTCCACAACATTGATCTCATTGATAACCGGAGGGCTATGGCCATTCTTACTTTTATTAAGGAATTCGTATGATTTTTATTTTTATTTTTATTTTTTACATGTGACCGACCATCATTCACTTTTTATACGGAATCCAGTTTTATTTTGTGTACTGCGACTTTCCAATTTATTGATTTTGTAACAATCTTTCTTTTTAATTAACAGTACGATTTAATGATGTTTTTTTGTTACATTTTAAAAATAAAAAGATACTCCCTATTTCAGGTCTGAGTCATGTCGTGTTTGGATTTGGTTTAGTGTCATTGCTTCTTTTTTTCTTTATTTTTATTCTTGTAGTAATAAAAGTCACATTATTTTCTAAACGGAAAATTTGGAGAATTAGTAAAGAGGGTGAAAGACTAATTAAAGAGAAAAGTTAGGGTCCAAATTGTAATTCGTCTCTTTAAGGAAAAGAAAATCTGGTGGAGTACGCAAAAAACACTTGTTAAAGAGGCCCACAACGAAAAAGAGAAGCCAAAAAAAAGAAAAAAAAGGGGGGGGAAATTCTGAATCAATAAATTTGGTTGATTACTAGGGTTTGTGGATGCTGTTTTGGCGTGTGTGTTTGTATATATAGCCCGCCCCTATCAACCTCACTCTGCTGAAACCTTTCAACTAGCTATACCACTTCGCCGCCTTAGCAAAAATGGAGCAGACTTTCATCATGATCAAGCCTGATGGTGTTCAGAGAAATCTGGTTCGTTAATTATTCAAGCAAAATTTATCTTGTTTTCATATCGAATTTGAAATCTGTTTAGTGGTATCTTAGTTGCTTTAATCACTCTAGATGAACTTTCACGTATTCACTGTGTTCTGCTGGGTGTATAGATAGGGTGAGCATCCATGAAATTGTTGTAAAATTTTAGGAGTATTTCTTTTTTATGTGATAGAATATAAAAAAGTTAAATTATATTGATTGGCTGAATTTGAAGATATGTAATAGATCCTGTAGATTCTTGCAACGATTTGGTAGAAGATTCCAGAATTTAAAACTTATTAGTGTATGTTTGTGTTCAGGTCGGTGAGATCATTGGCAGATTTGAGAAGAAAGGTTTCACTTTGAAAGGTACTCATTTATTTTATGTTCGTTGCTTTCATGATTGTGTTTACTTGGAATTAGGTGCAAGCTACTGCCTTTTACGCACATGTTACCTGCTTGTTTATTTTTCAGTCATTTCGAAGTTGAGATAATTGCTCACTTATGTGATACTACTAACTATTACTGTTGCTATTTTAAGCTGCGATTATGCCCTAACTGTTTTGATTTCTTCTACCTGAATGGAGAGAATGACAATGGTTTGAGGCAAAATGCTTATTTTGGTTGTACTTTCACTTCCTAATCAGTTGATGCATAATTAGGGAACTATTCTAGTGGAAAACTTTGAATGTTTTAAAAATGTTTCAGTTTTATGTAATTTTGTTCTCTATTGTATTTTCGGTTATGTTATAGTAGTAATTAAGTTTTGAGTTCTGTGGTTTTACATCATTTTATTTGATAGTTGAATAACTTTTGGCTTTCCCCCTATTCAGGTCTTAAACTAATCACTGTGGATAGTGATTTTGCTGAGAGGCACTATGCTGATTTGTCGGCCAAGCCCTTCTTCAATGGACTGGTGGAGTACATTGTCTCTGGACCTGTTGTTGCTATGGTTTGGGAAGGCAAGAATGTTGTGGCCACCGGCAGGAAGATAATCGGTGCCACCAACCCAGCTGAGTCTGCTCCGGGTACCATCCGTGGTGATTACGCTGTTGATATTGGCAGGAATGTGATTCATGGCAGTGATGCTGTTGAGAGTGCGAGGAAGGAGATTGCTCTCTGGTTCCCTGAGGGAATTGCTGAATGGAGGAGCAGCGCACACCACTGGATCTACGAGTAAATGTCCTGGCTTCAACTTGAGTTGTTAGAACATCGGATTTGCAAGTTTGTTTCCCTTGCCATTGGTGGCTTCACATTGTGATTTTGGATTTTGAATTTGAGTATGTTTGTCTTGCCATTTTGCTATTAACATTTAAAATGTCTAATGAATGTTATTAAGCTTTTTTAGAAATTGAAAAGATCCCCAGTCTTGTATGACCACCAAAAAATATTGGGGCACAATATCACTCGTAATGATAATCAACAAATACATATCCTCTTCAAGTGAAAAAAACAATCGATTTGCTACTCAAAAACAAGTTAGGGCTAACTTGATTTTGCGCATTCATTCAAAACCACAATAGCTACCTATTCCACTACAGACTAAGCAGTTTATAAGAGGGCAAGTCTTGTAGGTGCCTGATGCCTTCTCGAAGAAGCTCACTTTCTAGTTGACGACGAGTAGATTTCATCACATCCTGAGTGTATGACGAAACAAAGTTATTTGATGATGGAAGATTAAGTGATATTGATGAATAATTTATCAGAAAAACCCAAGTAGAAGAAGGCTCATACAAGCAAGATCTACATCCATAATAATTTAAATGAAAAATATGAAAAGTTCATGGAGCCTATTTGTACTTGCATATAGTAACTATTTTTAATCAGCTCAGACATGCTAGTCAAAACTTACATTGAAATCCATGTAAGAAGCACGCATGCTAAGCCACTGACGGTCCATTAGCTTGAATGTTATACAATATAGAAGGTCAAATGCTGATTCATTTTCTGTAGAGCAAAACAATCAAAGTGTTCACCAGTAACAAGAAATATTCAGCAAAGACTGTATATTTCTCTACCCACACGAAAAGAAGCACGAATGAAATGTGTCCTCACGCACAAAATGAGGCTCTCTCTAGGTGAGAATGAAGGGAAAGCATTACCTTCAAGAAACTTCAAGAAGGCTGCTCCCACAAGTGTTCTTGGCTTATCTGCAAAGATGTGGAAAAACTAGAACTGATAAACCAAAGCTAATACTTTCATCCCTTTTTTATTTATTACAATTTGGAGAGTTCAGCATATTCATTTATCTATTTGTCACATTAAACAAACTCACATGCTTCAAGATCAAGCATCTGAATAAGCATGAATGTGATGTTGACCCCAGCTACAGCAAATGGGTATTCCCACACTGCTCGATTACCTTCCTTTTTGCTAAGAAGGTCCTGGAAAGATTTCTACAGAAGAACATTTGGTAAGTACAAGAAAAAAGTCTCAGATACCTATCAAGGAATACATGTACTACATCAGCAATGAATAAGGTAAAATATGGATAAAGACAATGGTCTCATATGCATCAACAAGTCAAATCAATTTAGTCCTACAAGGGACATGAAACCATCTCCATGTTCAGTTACAGCCATGCATTCTCATACTATTGGAGATATGTAGTCCTAAATCCAGCTAAAGCATCAAAATCATGGATCAAAGAAAACTTGAATATAAAAGAAATTGATATTTCCCTTGAAACATAATAGACTTTTAAATGTTAATGTTTATTTAGAATGGCAACCAATTTAAGTTGGATAGAGAGAGAGAATTCAAGATTTGAATTCAGATATATGAATACCAGCCAGTAATTGAAGACTTGAAGATGTTTAGCAGGCCTAATAAATCGATTGCAACTCTCTCACATTTACATAGAGAATATGTAACCATCTTGATACTAAGAACTAAGTGCCTGCACAAGAATATGCATCTAGACGCATGTATGTGCACTGACTGCTGTTGGAAATAAAGTGTGGAGTGAGTGAGTATACCGGAAAGTTCCTTGCAAAATACAACAAATTTTCCAGTGATATGAAACCGCCGCCCCTATCATAACATGCCACATGTGAGTTCCATGCAATGATATGACATAAAAACCAAAGATTTGAAAAGATGAAAAATGGAATGCAAAATATTCAACGCTATACCGAAAATCTGTCGTTGGATCTTTTCCCTGCCAACCCATTTCCTTCCACTGATCGGAAATTAAACTTTGTAGCTCCTCTTCAGGAAATGAAGCATGCCACAATGCCAACAAAGCTTCCTATCAATATGGTAAAAGAAAATATTATCAAGCATATGCAGATTTTTGTGTTCATATAAAGCTTAACAAGAAGAAGGCTCCTAATGAACCCCATAACTATGTTACCAACATTTATCTGTACTCTGTAGTAGCTTTATGAAATATACCTGATGTTCGGGGATAGAACTATCATAGGGAACATCTAACCGGCTTTGCAGCCTATCTAGGCACTCTTCCTGAAAAATTATGTAGTACAATCATCAGGTATCTATGCATGAAGCAAGCAGCAACCTGTAAAGAGGATTGTTTTTTGCTTCTCTACAGAAAATAAACCCAAAACCGAAATCAACATCCTGTATCAATCATACACATATTCACTACGCCTCAAAACATCATAAAATATAGTGTCCAACATGCATTAAATAATTTCTTTTGATGATTCAGCTGAGCATTATAACCTGCATTGGTGTCAAATCAAATGACGGACGAGCATCACTATCTCTTATCTGAACACAAACACATGAGAGTCCTCTGCCAAGCCATGCAGCTGATCCTGTGACAACCTCCGCTGTAGCAAAAGAATAGCATACATACAGATTAACAAGCCAACTCTATTTGAAGAATACAGCTAGAGATAATTACGTCCACAATCTCATGGTAAATTATGAATATAGTACATCAAATATCACATTGTCAAATAAACGATACAAATATTGTGATGTTTTCTGCATAAAGCACATTTTCAACATAACTGTGTAAAACTGTAAACTTTCCATAGATCAAACATCAAAATAACAGCTAGACATGTGCATTCAACAAAGGCTAATAGCAAACTAATCCAAAACAAGAAAACTAACCAAAAATCTCAAAGCAAGTAGGCATAACTTGAGGCAATTGTTTTCAATTCACAGATCCAGGATCTCCACACAATCACCGCAGACTTGCATACAGAACCATAGGAATAAGCAAATTCGAATTGAAAGGATGAAGGCAGACAATAAAGGTAGGTTGACAATGGAGATTGAGAAAGCGTAAAATTAGAGAGAGAGAGAGAGAGAGTATACGAGGAGTGGAATGGTAGGCGCTTCCGCGACCAAGGCCGTTCGACATTCTCCTGACCGCCACAAAGGATTCTCCTCCTCGGCCTCTACCATCCATTCCCCGGGTGTTGCTAGGACGTATTCAATCGCGATGGAATTCGATTTAAGGCGCGGAATTTGGGAATCGAAATCACATCGGGAGAAATGTGGAACGAATCCGACGCCGTTAATTGAAACATCACCTAACAAGGAACGGTAGATATTTTAGGGTTGCCAATTTCCAAGATCCGCCACAAAATCAGCTCAATCAAAGGAAACGAATATCCCCTCTCTGTCCATATGCATGGGGACATTTAGTATATACATTGAAATTGTGATTTGTGTGTGTATATACAGACAAACAGGATAACATTCGTTATCGTATTTCTCTCACATTCCCTACTTAGCAATGAATTTTCTCTCTATCCAAAAAAGGAGATTCTGTTTCTGCTGATTCAGTTTTCTTGTGTTTGGGTGGCCACACACACAAACTGATTGATGGCCATTCATATCAACTCTCATTTCATAGTTACACTCTTTTACTATATCTATTTTTACATAGTCAATCAAACATAGCTATACATATATTATTTCATTCTAAAAATGGTGACCGTATATGGAGATCAAATACACAGACATTACTCATGCAATAAATACATGTCAAAACATAAAAAAAATCATCAGTGTCAAATTTGACGAAATTTTACAAAACCATAAATTTGTAATGATCATTAAATCGAGCATACTTCAACTTATATAGATGTAACATTTTAACCAAGTTGAACATAATTGGAAAAAAAAAACTAAACTTGCTTTGATTTGTAAATAATGTCTGAAAATTTCAAAATCGAGAGCAAAATTTATGTTTGGAGTAATATGGACAAAACGAGGGTGAATTCACTGTGGAAAATAATATACTGAAAATCTGAAATAGAATCAAACTTATAACTTCCCATAGATTACAAATACTATAGTGTTTTATTGAATCAAATACAGTTGTTGCAGACAAAACAAAAGAAAAGGATAGATAAACACAGACCACTATGACTCTGAGAGAAATGATACAGTGGAACTAACTAAATCTGTCATATTCAGAAACAAAACTGAGTAACAAAAATATCCAGAGAATGACATAAAAGGCAGTAACATTTGACATACTACTACCTTTTAACTATGGAAAAACACAGCATGGGGATTAGAGGACATCACAGGAGACTTGACATAAATATACATTTTACATTTTTATGAGTGCAATTCTTTCAACTTTTCAACACAAGAAAACCAGGTCATTTGTCGCCTAAGGTGGGGAACTGCCCTGGATCTTCGATGGCAGGTGCCCTCCCTGTGCTCGTCTCACTGCCTCCGCCATAACCACCACCTCTAGGACCACCACGTCCACGGCCAGGATTGTAGAACTTCTCACCATCAGCTGGCTTCAGGAACTCATTGATGCTCACAGACTGAAAAATACAAAATTAAAATTATCAGAAAACAGCAAAAATATGACTTCAGAGTCTCCCGCGTTGAAAACTATCCTCAGCAAAGTGGAGTTCCATTCATAAACAACTTCATGCGTATATTTGTGCTTCCATCAAACAACTTGAGTGATATTTTGAGCTGGTTACGAAAAAACAACAGATTTTGAATTGTTCATCAGAATTCAATGTGGGTATAACCATCAACACTGCAGTAGAAGCCAGAAATGAACTTGTGCGGTCGATCCAGTACAAGATATTGTACGAATGGACAAATGTTTTAAGTACGAAACAGACCTTTTTGGCTCTCTCTTCTTTCTCAGATAACTCCTTCCTTTTGTCCTTCTCAGAGCCCTACACAAGTGTAAATTCAAAATTGAGTTAGAAATCAAACATAAATGAATTAGAAATGAACGTGACAAGTATGACTTCATTCTCTCAGAAGTGCAAGTCAATTACCAGTTTGATGAAAATATCATCAGCAGCTTTCTTGTTCGAAAGTTGTTGCATGGACTCAAACTCTTTAGCATCGACCTTCCTGCTGTCAGTTTTAAGGTCCTGCTGAGCCTTTCGTTTCTCCTCCAGAATCTTCTCATATTCTTCCACTGTCATCTCCTATCGTTTAGATATTAAATCTCTTTGTCAAATTAATGGTGAGCTTTGAATGAAATCAATTAATAAGTAAATAACTAAGTTTTAGATAGGTAGATATAGTGAGTTGACTAAATACTAAACTCTACCTGCTTTAACAGAATATTTGCATAATAGATTGAAATTTAAAAATGCATATCAGAACCAGATCATTCGATTTGTCAAAATGAAGAATGACAAAAATAAAAGTTCTCAGAGCATCCACAATGGGGCGCCCTAAAGTCCGCCCTATAAGGCGCCCTATGCTTCGCCACATCAGCATTCTATCCTCCTATCCTTCCACCTGCAGTGGGACGCCCTAAAGTCCGCTCTATTGTTTTCACTACTATTTTGGTAATTATTTTTTTATGTTTTCAAATATGTCATGCAAAATTATAAAAAAACACTACGATTAAAGGGAAATCCTACATTACTAATTAAATTTTTTTTTACAAGAGTTAGAAATAAAAAACAAGTTCACTAAATCCTACAT
The DNA here is from genome assembly GCF_004379255.2 of Salvia splendens. Classification (NCBI taxonomy): domain Eukaryota; kingdom Viridiplantae; phylum Streptophyta; class Magnoliopsida; order Lamiales; family Lamiaceae; genus Salvia; species Salvia splendens. The sequence goes on along the minus strand of NC_056032.1, from coordinate 41,126,383 downwards.
TACTAATCCTTCATTCCCAGCTTGCGGCGCAGATCATCGATCATCCACTTGAGGTATTCGGCTTTGCCCGGGTCCTCGCACTGCATGAGGGCGTGGTGCGTGTCCAACAACGTCCTCCGGTTGGCGGCCGCCACCAACTCCGCGTAGGCATGTCCCGCGGCCGAAGTCGGGGCCGGGGTCGGGGTCGCGGCCTGTGAGGATGTCGCCTTCTCCTTGCCCTTGTTCTTGGCAGCCGTGGCGCCAATGGGAAACCGGGAGGACATCGGTGTGCCGGAACTCTCATCTTCGTACATCGGTTGGTTGAGGTCCATCGGAGGTGCGCCGCTGTCGCTACTCGTATAATCACCGGCGGCGGTTTTCTTCGTCCTCTTCGCCGCAGCCGATAGGGGCATAATCCCTCCTTAGAACTTCTGCTTATCCTTCAAGAAGAGCCAGGAGTTGTAATGCTTGAAATCGCCGTACAATGAAATGTACGACGCAAACGCTTTATCGCGCACATTAGTCAAACTCTCGCCGCTGCCCTGCCCCACTGTGGATGCCCTCATAAGAATTTTATTCTGACACTATGGAACGGAGGGAGTACAAAATAATCTCTCCCTTTACCTCAGGTTCCTTCTCTTCGACGTCAGTTTGGGAAACTTCCTCTACCTCCATCAGCTGCAGCAGGAGCATTCTCTTCAGAGGGCCTTTCTACATCCTCCACTTTCTCACCTTCACTCACAACCCCTCAGACACACTACATAATAATAGTCATTAGAGAATCACCCAATACAATATGACAACTTCATTAGTTGAGTATAATGGAATAATGCAGCAAAACTCACTTGACTGGCCCATCGGTCTGAGTTCCCCAGTTTCCACGGCCAGCTCCGTCCCTCTTTGACTCATATCTGGACAGATATTTAACTTAGCATGCTGTAGTAATATAATCCAAACAAAAATGTCAAATTACTACTATGCCAACAGAGAAAATAATGTACGCATAACCAATTTCGCTGCGACGATCTAACGGCCTACGAGGGCAATCGCCTTCTCCCACATCTTCGTTGCTGAAACCACCTCTGCGGACACCTCGGAAAGACCCACGAGGTCCACCATAGCCACCGCGTCTTTCATTAGTCTGTCTAGTATCAGCATCATCAGATGCACCTTGACCAACAGATAATTCTCTGCTTCCATAAGAATTGTTGTTCTGATTCATAGCCACCAATTGCAAGGAAAGGCTGCAACTTTTTGTTGGAAACGTGAGAATTTAGAAGGGTCTCAAAGCCTTTCATTGTCTTAAGTCTTTTGGCTTTTCAACTTAAGATAACCTCTAAGTGGTTTATGAGGATCCTTAATCCAAGATTTTTGAAGTGGTCTCTCCTATCCTATAAATAGGTGGGTTTGAGAGATGAACAATATACCAACAAAATCATTCTCTATTCTCTGGAGCTCTCTACATCCTAGTTCGCATATAGGAGCATTGCATAGCTCGATTCTCGGAACTTCATCAAGTTCGCCGGTGCCTAGCGGGTTTGAGGTGCTTCTATATGCTAGGAGGAAGTCGTTTTATCTTTGGGGACAATACGTCATTCCGTGCCCACTAGCCGGGGCGTAATTTGTCTTGCGGAAAGAGGGCTTCCCTCGACTGGACTTATAGTTTGGTTTGTTTTATTATTTCCGTTGTAATTTCCAATCCTCTTATTGTTGTTATTTTCCTTCGATTGTAATAGTTAGAGTACCACCTGTACACGGCTTGGGAATTTTATCTCATTGTTTCTAACAATCGCAAGACAACTTATTGTACTCTTCTAAGACAGGGTTATATCAATCGAAGTTGGAGGAAACATGAGCTCCAAAGTTGGAATGAAGAAACGAACAGTCACAATGTTCATGTGCTATGAAATGGTTAATTCGTTGAGTTCTATTCTCTTGAGAATTGTGTTTATCGTTTGTCAATTGACAAGCAAGACCAATTTAGACTTGGTAGTAATAATTGAGATGCATGTGGTGTTGAATATACCAATCCACATATGGTTCAATATAATTGTGTACTTATTGTTGGAGACAATATTGTGCAAATTATTGAACGTGTTGTATAAACAACAAAGATCACGAAGTGGTCGCAATGGTCTCCGACGTGGACCATGGTAATAATCCAAATGAATGGTTTGTTGATACGGGTCCCACATGTCATGTGTGCTCTGAGAGAAGCGTTTTTTCTACTTACAAATCTGTTCGAGGTAGAAAAGTACGCATGGGAAACCTAGCTTCTTCTAAGGTGGTTGGTGTGGGTAATGTGTTCCTAAAATTAGGATCTGGAAAGATTCTTAACCTCAAGGATGGACTGCATGTCCCAGACATCCGAAATAATTTAGTATCAGGCTCACTTCTAGTAAATCATGGATTTTCATTAGAATTTGAGTGCGAAAAGGTTATACTGACCAAGAATGGAAAATTCATAGGTGAAGGCCACCTAGTGAATGGTCTTTTTGAGCAGAATGTTACTGTCATTCACCGTGGAAAAGGAATAAGCAATAAGGAAGATGATGCATCCTCTTATTTGATTGAGAGCGCTGATTTATGGCATAATAGATTGGGACATGTAAATCTAAATGCTATAAAAAGATTAGTAAAACTTAATTTACTAAAAGTTGATAAGTTTAACTCACAAGAAAGATGTGAAGTGTGTGTTGAAGCCAAAATGGCTAAGCTGCTGTTCCATTCTGGCAAGAAGCAATCAATAGTGAAATTGAATCAATTATGAGAAATAACACATGAGTGTTAGTAGACTTGCCAGAAGGCTGTAAGGCCTTAGGGTGCAAGTGGATCCTGAGAAGGAAATATAAAACTGATGGTACTATTGAAAAGTACAAAGCTCGCCTAGTTGTAAAAGGCTTTAAGCAGCAAGAACGATATGACTTCTTCGACACATATTCACCTGTTACAAGAATCATTTCTATTCGGGTGCTTCTTGCAATTGTTGCTATGCACAATCTTGAGATTCACCAAATGGATGTGAAAACTGCATTTCTGAATGGTAAATTGGAGGAAGAAATTTATATGGAGAAACCTGAAGGGTTTATAGTACCTGACCAACAAAGGAAGGTATGCAAACTAGTGAGGTCTCTATATGGATTAAAACAAGCGTCTTTGCAATGACACTTGAAGTTTGACAATGCGATGTTGTCAAATGGGTTCACTATCAATGAGTGTGATAAGTGTGTTTACATTAAGAACACATATAACGGTTTTGTTATTGTGTGTCTTTATGTAGATGATATGTTGATTATGGGCAGCAATAGCCACATTATCAACGAGATCAAAAATATGTTGAAGAAAAATTTTGACATGAAAGATATGAGTCTAGTTGATGTGATTCTCGGAATCAAGATTAAAAGGAATCATGAGGGAATTGATTTGACACAATCTCATTACATTGAGAAAGTGCTTAAGAAGTTTCACTCGTTTGATTGTGCGCCAGCTAAGACTCCATTGGAACCCAACGTGCATTTGAGTAAGCATACGGGTGAGCCTCTAGCTCAAGAAGAATATGCAAGGATCATAGGGAGTTTGATGTTTATCACAAACTGCATCCGACCAGATCTTGCGTCTACGGTGAATAAGCTGAGCCGATATACGAGCAACCCAAGTAAGGAACATTGGAAAGCTCTGCGTAGGGTTTTGAGATACATGAAGTATACTCTTAACCTTGAGCTACAATATACAAACTATCCCTAAGTACTTGAAGGGTATTGTGATGCAAATTGGATCTCTGATTCAAAAGACTCGTTTTCGACGAGTGGGTATGTGTTCACTGTGGGGGGTGGAGCTGTTTCATGGAAGTAAAAAAAACAGACGTGTATAGCTCGATCCATCATGGAATCTGAGTTTATCGCTTTAGACAAAGCAGGGGAAGAAGCCAAGTGGCTTAGAAATTTCCTAGAAGATATTCCATGTTGGAAGAAGCCAGTGCCGACAGTAGTGATACACTATGATAGCCAAGCAGCTATAGGGAGTGCACATAGTGGCTTGTACAATGGTAAGTCTCTACATATTCGTCGGCGACATAATACCGTAAGACAGTTGATCACAAGCGGTGTTATCGCAGTTGACTATGTAAGGTCAGTGGATAATTTAGCGGATCCGCTAACGAAAGGTTTAAACCGTGATCAAATGCATAAATTGCTAAAAGAGATGGGACTGAAAACCACATCTTAAAAGATGATTATAGTGGTAACCCAACCATACGATTGGAGATCCCATGGGCTTGGTTCAATGGGAAAACGAAGCTATATGACTCTAGCTGTAACACTCGGAAGATTTTTTATCTTCGTCCATTCTTTAGAAAGCATTGAGTGTTGTAACTTGCATTTGGTAAGAGGTTAAGTTTTGACTTTTAATGATTCTTAGAAACCTCAGGAGGTGAGTATGACAAGATACCTGTAAAAGAATCACCTATGTAAGTGAAGAAGTGTGGGCCGCTTCAACATGTGAATCACTTATGAATCCAAAGTAGTGTTCCACGGCCAGTAAAGGACACAAACGTGAGAACTGTTGAGTTTGTAAATAATATTATGTCAATATTATTGTCTCTGTATACACCAATGAGGAATTGTTCAAGGCATCATGTCCACCAGGCCACTGGTATGCCCGATAGTGTTGACTATGGAAAGTTCAAAGCCCCAAGCTACTATTCCAAATGCAATATTGTTTCTTGAGGATTGAGCAAAGAGTCTGCATGCATGCATGCATGTCGTGTGTTGGTTTGAGCTGGCAGTGCTCTAACCAATGTGGGGGATTGTTGGAACCGTGAGAATTTAGAAGGGTCTCATCATTGTCTTAAGTCTTTTGGCTTTTCAACTTAAGGTAACCTCCAAGTGGTTTATGAGGATCCTTAATGCCAAGACTTTTGAAGTGGTCTCTCATATCCCTACAAATAGGTGGGTTTGAGAGATGAACAATACACCAACAAAATCATTCTCTCTTCTCTCTAGCTCTCTACATCCTAGTTCGCATATATGAGCCTTGCATAGCTCGATTCTCGAAACTCCATCAAGTTCGCCGGTGCCTAGCGGGTTTAAGGTGCTTCTACATGCTAGGAGGAAGTCGTTTTATCTTCGGGGACAATATTTCATTCTGTGACCACTAGCCGGGGCGTAATTTGTCTTGCGGAAAGAAGGCTTCCCTCGACTCGACTTATAGTTTGGTTTGTTTTATTATTTCCGTTGTAATTTCCATTCCTCTTATTGTTGTTATTTTCCTTCGATTGTAATAGTTAGAGTACCGCCTGTACACGGCTTGGGAATTTTATCCCATTGTTTCTAACAGTTTTGTCTGATAGAAACATACTGTATTAAACAACATTATAAAGGTATTTTACTAATTCACCATATAAATTAAAGCAAAGCAAATAAATTAGAGGTCTGACCAGCCTGAACAGGTTGGAGAGGCTTCGTGGGAAACTTGGACTGCGGCGGCTGGTTGACTGCGGCTTTCTTGGAGTCAATCTTGTGCTGCTGAGCAGCTAAAAGTAGTGATGGGTCCTCAGCATCATCGTCACCCAACAAATCGAAGGTATTTGCTGTTGCCATTTCTACAGATTGTAAAACCACTAGTCCCGATCACTCATGGTTTGCCAATACCAATAGAAATGAGAGAGAAACAAAATGTGAAGGAAGGTTGATAGAAAGGGTTTTGATGAGTTTGTTTGTGAATCAATACTGAGGAGTTTGTGGACCACTGCTACAAGAACGTCCAAGGGCAATAAATCACTCAAAACGAGTACTCCGTATATTTCTCTGTTATCTCGTCCAATTCAGCTCAACTTTTTATAACAAGAGCAGTCTATATTCTAAGGATGGAGGTAGCAAGTTTTCTTATCAATGAAACATCATTTTGATCACATTCGCCGTGCCAGAAATAACCAATCCCAAATTCTCCATGCCGGAAATAAGCCAAAAGATACCAAAAACTATGCAAATCCAAAGGCTAAGTTTTAAACAGTATTCATTCAACAGTGACATATCGATCCTGGCAAGACCACGGTTTCAAACTTGATCCGCTGAAACAAACAAGTTGCAAACCCAAATCGACTTGGGATTAGTTGAGAAGCCACATATCACAGCTTCCAGTACAATGAATTTAGTTAAAATAAATGCTTTACGTGCAACCTAAATTTAAGGATGATTCTCCTAAAATAATGTTTCTACTGATTCTGTAGGAAAAGTGTTCCCAATAAAATCACAGATAGATCCACTAAAGATTCAAATTTGAACATTTGTTTCTCTTACAATTACAGCAGAGCTAAATAAGTAACTGTAGCAATCAATCTCGCTATCAGAGCGGGCGATCACCAAACATATTTGGCTCATACATACATACATACTTGAACCAGCAAACTTGGAGACACGATGCTAGAGAAATGCCAAAATACCTGCGACAAATGAAGCTGATTATAGATTCTTAGCTGTCTGTTAACACAATTATGTACTCAAAGTAAGAGATTCACCAAGACAATGAATCTTAGATATACAAGTAGAGATGAATCCGAAATCATAAATGTCAAATATCCAAGTGGTAATGGCCTGCAACTCGGCAAAATGGCATTCATATGCTCTTGGATAATATCTCCTATAACCAAAAAAAAACTTGTAGGATCAAGAATTCACAAGGTCAAGAAACCTTACTGCAATTTATTGATTGCCCTTGTCATCCTTCACACTCTTGTTATCTTTGTCATCCATTTGGGTAGAGAATTGGCTGGCAGATGATGGGGAGTACCCTGGCGCACTGGGGGAGTATCCACCGCTGGGGCTGGAGACAAGCCAAACAAAGAAAAATCGTATGAGCACAACAGACTCCAATAAGTTCAAATAGAATTGAATCTTACAGTGATTATTTAGACACTCACCTATACTGTGGAGAGCTTGGACTATAGCCAGCATTTCCTCCTGAACTGTATGGGCTAAAAAATCACATTTCACCAGTTAGTAGGAAAGTTCATTCTGTAAACAATATTGCAGTGTAGGTTTATGCTTGTGGCAAAAGTATTCACCAGAAGCCTGGAGCTAATTGTGAAGTGCTTTAATGTACTAACAATGTTTATATAATAGTAACAGTATCAGTCATGTAAAGATAACATGTTGAGGAAGAAGGTTAGTTATAAATAATTGACTCCTATGAATCAATCATAAACAAGAAGTCAAGAACAGTACTAAGATCCACCAACATACTCCGACGATATACGTTTTTGGTAGTTGGTATACATAGGGTTCTTTTGGATGCCAAACAAAGGGATATACTACCTCCGTCCCACAATAAGAGTCCACTTTTGCCATTTTAGTCTGTCCCATAATAAGAGTCCATTTTCACTTTTACTATAAATGGTAAGCAATCCCCACATTTCACTAACTCATTTCACTCACATTTCATTATAAAACTAATATACTATATAAAAGTGGGATCCATACTCCACTAACTTTTTCAACCCACTTTTCTTTACATATCTTAAAATCCATGCTGAGTCAAATGTGGACTCCTATTATGGGACGGAGGTAGTATTCATGTAAAACAGTTGAATTGGTGTTATGTTGGAAGCCAGACTGGATCTCTTTTATGATTTGGTGTCAAGGCTAATCCAGTAATTACCATCCTGTAATAATTGGATTAGGGTGTCCCATTTAATTCCACCTTCCATTTGTTAGTTCATTTACACTAGTAATGTGAACAGTACACACACAGAAAGCAATCTGTACCAACATGGTTAAGTATGCTGAAAACGGGATGGAACAAAGTAAGCAATGATGAATATACCTGCTTGGACTGTAACTTGGACTAGAAGGAGAATATGATGGCGATGTAGGGCTGCAAAACAAAAAAATATAGATTGTCAGGCCACAAATCAAATTTGGCTAAATTACGGTAGCATTTGAAAGAGAGTTCAAATTTCACTAAATTACGGTAGCATTTGAAAGAGAGTTTCACTAATTTAGAATACATCCCACTATTGTCAGGAAAATAAAACAAAAGAGAACAAAATAAAGCAGGGGTGGGTCAACCTGCGTAATCAACCATCATAATTAACTATTGAGTTGTTCTAGCAAGAATATGATCCCATGAGAATACTGAAAAGCCAGTTACTAGTGATTATGATTTATCCTCCAAAGAAAACTCACTTTTCTACTAAGGCACCACACCAAATAAATTCGAGGTAACAATTTACCCAGTTTCTCATGTGGACAATCCAGGATAGAAGCATTGTCTAATACATTTAGCCAAGCCTATATTTGTTAGCAATCTTGAAGAGCAAACATTTAAATAAGGTTTATCAGAAGTTACCTGTAACTTGGAGAAGATGGACTGTATGGACTTGAAGGTGTGATTTTTGGACTTGTCGGTGAATATGCTTGTGAAGGGCTGTACCTTGCTGAAGGATTGTAACTTGGTGAGGTCGGACTGTAGGTTGGTGAGGTGGGGCTGTATCCAGGTGAAGTTGGGCTGTAGGCAGGTGAGGTAGGGCTATATGAAGGTGAGGTGGGGCTGTACGAGGGTGAGGTGGGGCTGTACGAGGGTGAGGTAGGGCTGTACGAGGGTGAGGTAGGGCTGTACGAGGGTGAGGTGGGGCTGTAAGACGGTGATGTGGGGCTGTACGAGGGTGAGGTGGGGCTGTAAGCTGGAGACGTTGGGCTGTACGCAGGTGACGTTGGGCTGTATGCTGGAGAAGTTGGGCTGTAGCTCGGAGAAGTTGGGCTATAGCTCGGAGAAGTTGGGCTGTAGCTGGGAGATGTAGGGCTGTAGGAAGGGGATGTTGGCGAATAAGATGGGCTGGTGGGAGAATATGCAGGGCTTGTAGGGCTATATCCAGGAGAACTAGGACTATATGTTGGGGAAGTAGGGCTGTAACCAGGGGAAGTAGGGCTGTAACCAGGGGAAGTAGGGCTGTATCCAGGAGATGATGGGCTGTATCCTGGAGATGACGGGCTGTACCCTGGAGATGACGTGGGAGAAAATGCCATCCCACCCACATATGGAGAAAACTGAGCATCTGAAACAGGTGATAATCGAAGATTTGGACTCAGCATATAATTTGGTGACATCATGCCATCATGATATGGGGTCCCTGATATAGGCGAACGGCCAGGAGTCATGCCAAACTCCAGACCACCTTCCATATAACTGGGCAAAGGGATCTCAATAGCTTGTTTTAGCATCTCTTCGTTCATATACAAGGCACAATCACCTGTGCCAATAGGTGCAAGCTGACCTAACATGATATTCTCAGTGACACCCCTGAGGTAATCAGTTTCTGCATACACAGCAGCATCAAGTAGAATGTCCACTGTTTCTTCAAAGGAACATCTCATCATGGGGCCAGTATCATTGCGATTAATACCATGACGAGTGATAGCCATCAAGTGACCACGATATGTCATGGTATCACACAATATTGCCAAATGTCTATAGTTAACATAAGACCCATCAAACGATATGACAACACGCAGCTCATCGAGCAATGCTTTGCGAACTGCCTCAATGCCAAGAACTTCAATAACTTCAATCAAGTGATTGCTTGTTGTCCTACTTGCATCTACATCTTCATGGCAAATGACAGCTAAAAGATTAACACCTTCTGTGTCAAGCATCCATTCATTCTCAGCCTTAAAACCTTCGTTTTCATCAAACTTATTCACCTTGCCATTCTTTATGAACACCTTATTGATATCCGGTATTCCTCGAAGAGCCATTTCTGTGAGCATGTTACCCTCAATCTTTTTCAGGAAAACATCATCCTCAGCCGATTCATCATTTAACTCACCCTTAGGGGCTTCCTCATTCATAATACGAATACGAAGGATAAGCTTTTCAGCATTATCATCATTAAATATGCACGACAGATCATCATCAAATTCGGCAGTAATCTTCTCTGCAATATCAGCCATGCTGAGTTTCTTATCCACCATCATTTCTCTGTTTAACTCTATGCGAAGCAACCACGGAGAGACTTTGTCAGGGTCAATCACTTCATCTGGCATCTCATAGTAAGACTTCACAAATTCAACATCTTCCTCAATAATAGTGCTCGTAGGATCTGGATCGTACCATACCTCTGTTGCTTGTGTTACACTCCGCAAAGTTGTATACTCCAGGGCGCACTGGACATTTTTGGCCTTCTCCTTGGTTTTGCTTACACCAGGCTTCAGGTATACCGAGAGAGAGGGTGTTTTAATTTTCTTAGCAACATTAATAATCTCCCTCAACCTTGGTACACCTAAAGTAACATTCTTAGCACTCACACCAGCATAGTGAAATGTATTGAGAGTCATCTGTGTGGCAGGTTCACCAATGGATTGTGCAGCAACACATCCTATCATTTCTCCAGCAGCAACAAGTGACTGAAGAAAACGAGATTCTATCTCGCCAATTACCCAGTCAAAAGCTTCACGGGTAAGTCTGTACTCCTTCAGTACCCTTTTGCTTGCTAAAGCACTACGAAGCAATATGTTGAAGAAAAGAGTAGCATTCTTCTGTGCTTCCAAACTCAGATAATCATCACCAACAACCACCTTAAGCCTTTCTTGCAACTTATCAACAGCTTCTACAATCTCCATTGGATGAATATCAGAGGGTCTCCGGAAATCAACTCTAAAGGTCTTCTGTGCATTCAAAACAAGCCTCTTGATGTTAACAGGGAGGGGCCAAGAATTGTCACCAGTTGTGGCAATCTCTGTTCCAAGTAGATACCTATCAGCTTCAAGTTTCTGAACCTCTGCATCAAACACACTGCGGATTTCGCGAATCGTTTTCAGATCTTCCACAGCTTCAGGCAACATATAATTAGGATTCCAATTTGGGTGATCAATCTCATATTTGTACATGTCACTGAAATCCAATTTCTTCAACTTCAGTGATTCCAAAGGTTGCGATTCAATCCAAACTGCATCCATACCATCTTCCCCATACAGAAACTGAATGACATCACCTAAGGAATTTCTAACAGTACCATCATACTTAACCATGATATCTTCCATAGCCTTCACCAGTCGCCTCTGAATATATCCAGTCTCAGAAGTTTTCACTGCAGTGTCAATGAGACCTTCCCTACCACCCATGGCATGGAAAAAGAACTCTTGAGGAGACAGCCCTCGGAGATATGAGTTCTCCACAAAACCACGACTCTCTGGACCATAATCATCTTTAGTGAAGTGTGGAAGTGTGCGATCCACAAAACCAAAAGGAATCCGCTTGCCTTCAACATTCTGTTGGCCAACACACGCGGTCATCTGAGAAATATTGATGAAACTTCCCTTAGATCCTGCAGTGACCATAGCTTTGAGGTTGTTACTTTCTGCCAAGCTCTTCTGAGCACTGCTTCCAGCATCATCACGAGCCTTATTCAACACCTGAAGGCACAAAACATATATCAGGATTCATCAGGCTGCAGCAAGGAAATCACATGTTTCAACAAACCTGGTTAACTCTGTTCTCAAACGATTCCATCATTGTTCTTCCTGGCTCAGCCTCCAATTGCTTTTCTTGTGCAGCCCTGATAAGCTCATTCACCTCATTCTTAGCTGTGTTAATAGTTTCAGAGATCTTTGTCATTGTATCATGATCAGCAATGGTATCACCAATTCCCATGCTAAAAGCATTCTGCAAAAGCCAATAATTGACAAGCCATTGTGTATGTCCCAAAAATTTCCGTGCAGCATCTGGACCAACTTCTTCCCTGAGATCAGTATACTTTATTAAACACATAAATAAGAAAAAAGAATCTTTCATGTGCTTTAACTCCATTATTATGGACTCATGATTTCATGGACTATGTCATATGTTTTGATGTCACATGCTATAATATTCAACACGGAAGAGCTAATAAAAGTGGAAGAAGATTGGCGTATACAAAAGCTGAATTGTTAGGGAACTACAGAATTCACCAACCAGATCCTCTTGTAGTTTTAAACTTTTGGAGAAAATTAACTGCCCTCTTTTCAACCATTTCCAAAGGGATTAAGGAACAATTTCTTGACAAAGACATTTATTTTTCTTTCATCTACGAGACTGCAAGCATGGAGACGGATAGAGTCTATTGCCTGCTATTGAAAAGCATGTATTTTAGTCCCCAAATGAGACTTTTTTTGGTGTTGAAAAGAGAAAAGGGGATCCTATTGGAAACTCAAGGAAGTTCTTTTGGAAACAAAGCATTACTTCTTCAATCAACATATTGTGAGATCGGATATAAAAAAAGTAGACACCAGCTTCCTTTAACTTCTTTACATGCATTTGGCCGTTGTCCCCTTTGACCCTAGTGCAATGGACCAAGTTAATATATCATGAATTTTAAGACGATAAAAGTGAAAGTTATGTATTTGCTCTTAAATTTAGAGTTGAACAAAACATGTTGATGACCACCATTTGACCCAACCCAACTCTCCCCATATTGACAGTATGCTACTTGAATCTTCAGTATGTGGACCCCAATTCATACATATTGATAAGTTGGGCAGGTGTGTTTGAGAAACAATAGCTTCAATTTTAAAACCCATCAAATACTGAAATGATAGTATAGTGCTAAGATATTCCAGAAAAAACGTACCAAATAACATGTATGAGACTTCCACTAGATGACCCAAGTGTTTTCTTGCATAGAGTGCCTGAAAGTAACTCCCCTTTCTCTATACGTACTTGAGTATCTCCCGGAGTAATAAATCCCTTTTCAGTTTCTTGATGCCATGCTGAATACCTTAATAGATTTATCTGTCTTGGTATGATTAAATTAAATACTTGTTTCCCAGTCCAAAGAGGCTTAGGTTTCAGAATTGTTGGAGCAGGTACTTTGCCATCGAAATCCTCCCACCACATTAGGATATTCATAAAAACATCCTGCACATAGACAGGGATTTCAGACTGAATATAGACAGTACATTTACCTAAAATTCACATAAAAGAATATCAGATGCTACCTTCTCAATAAATGTATCTCTCTTAGTAATTTTACGACATCCTAATAGTGAATCCTGCACAATTCCCATTACAGGTCGATTGGCTTGAGGTGACACAATGCATTTTGGAACCATCATTAGTTCCAAAACTTCGGCTCTAGTTTCAAATGACTGAGGCACGTGCATATTCATTTCATCTCCATCAAAATCAGCATTGTAGGGTGAAGTGACAGACAAATTTAAGCGGAAAGTTGAATAAGGCATAATCTTGATTCTGTGGCCCATAATGGACATTTTATGGAGACTCGGTTGCCGATTGAACAGGACAAAGTCTCCATCATTTAAGTGTCGCTCAACCTATACCATCAAATAAAAAAAATCAGGTGTCAAAAGGAATCCACTGCTTGATCATTCTCAATTATATAGCTGGGGGTCTCACCTTGTATCCAAGTTCCAGATGCTGATCACTGCTCTTTTTCAAGTACCGGAGATCAAGCCTCTGTCCATCATCCCTAATAATATATTTTGCACCAGTTTTACCAGGGGGAGGATGGGGTCCATATTCCACAAGCTCTTTCAATCTATTTTCAATGTCAAGATCTGGTTATAAAGAATTACCAAAAAGTATAGAATGATCAATATCAAGAAATATGGCCAGAATGATAACCTTTCAATATTATATGGAGTTACAGTTTCAGGATATGTAAGATTTAAGGCAATACTCCAAGGTACACCCAGCTGATCAATGTTGATTGTTGGGTCAGGTGTGATCACAGTCCGAGCCGAAAAATCTACCCGCTTACCCATCAAGTTGCCTCTTATCCTACCTTCTTTTGCCTTGAGCCTACTACATATTGATTTAATGGGTCTGCCAGATCTTTGGGTAGCCTGAAGTATATAGAGATACTTCACTCGTTAGATAAATGGTGTTCTACGACCTGCATCCACAGTCTCAATATACTGAAAAAAAAAACCATACTCTTGGTTGACCAGGTAAATCATTGTCAAAGTATGTAGCCACATGAAACTGCAGCAACTGTGCAAACTCTGAGATGATGTGTGCAGGAGCCCCATTCCGCTCCTGCCTCTTTAAATTCTCATTGTGCCTAATGATCATGGCCAGTTGATGAGTTAAATCATCCTGCATAAATTGACTCAAACATTAGATTCTCCTGCAAGTTAAAAGCAGCAATCTGAGGCACCTTGCAAATAATTGACTTGATCTGTTTTCATTGAGCAGAACCTGACACACTGAACTGACCCATAGGAACGCTAAAGAAGTCTACCAATTAGGGTAAATCTAAGTCCCATGAAATTGCATAGATATAAAGGAGAAGACATGCCTCGCTCCGGGAAGAAGTATCCATCATCACAGAAGGCCTAACTGGAGGAGGAGGGATTGGAAGAACTTGAAGAATCATCCAGTCAGGGCGAGCATATTTTGGATTCAAGCCCAACAACTGACAATCTTCATCAGTAATTCTCTTCAATATGCTAAGCACCTGAAACAAAAAAGAAATAGAGATTGTTGGGATTAACTCATGAATCATCCTATTAAATTATTCAGGTTAGGATAAAAGTTTGAATTTCCCCATTCTCTGGAGATTTATGATACATGATACCTTCTCCGCAGAGAGTTGTTGTTTCCTTTCAACAGGTTCAGGCATCTGATCCTGATCATCACTTTTCTTCTTCTGAGCCTTGTATTCAGCAACCATCTTCATCCCATCTATAGAAATCTTTGGCTGCTGAGCACCACATCCACCCCGAGACTTCTTCACAGGTTCATCAGAATCTTGATCTCGTACATCAATCTCATCACCTCCTTCACATTTGGATTTGTTTTTGCAGGCATCTAATATCTTCTTTAACCTATTTTTAGGGTTTCTAATTCTCATTGCTTGCTTGAACTTTGGTTCCTCCTAGAAAGATTAAAGAGGGTTAAAAATATATTGCAAAAGAAAATGATAGTTGCGAGTAATTTTGTAGCCATGAGAACTGAGAAGTACAATATTCAGGCACTACCAAAAATTACACTTTTACAGACAGCAAGGCTCCTGGCCTAGGGACTAGGAGATGCATCTAGATCATAAAATGCCTCAAACAGCTTCTAGTTTACTAATATGCATCTCTATAAAAGTAACACAGCTATGGAAGACAGCCTAAAATTGGATTATTACCATGCAGAAGTCTTACTATCCTTTCAATTTCAAAAGGAATAAGTATGTTACAGTTGAGGAACGAGGCCATCTGCTCAGTGGGATGGTTCAGGATGAACATGAATAAGACCGAAGTCTGACATACTAGTATCCGAGTATATACATGAAACTATCATTTTCCGCTACTCCAGCATATGCTACACCAATCGTAAAAAAGTCACAGTATGCTACTCAGGCCTGGAAATATAGTATACAAATTCGTACTACTAGTTAAACAGAAGGCGCCCCACCATCCATAAACTTCAATCTAGCTACTCGGGCAATGTATAATACCTCGTCAGCTAAAATCTTGGAGCAATTGAAGCAGACACTGCGGAGAATACTGAGCACAATCTTCATGAACCCAATGTGAAACATAGGTTTTGCGAGCTCAAGGTGACCAAAATGACCGGGACAGTCAGCCATGTTGGCCATACAAGTCTCGCACTTCATCTTCCGATCAATCGTCCCCAAACGCGGGTCGCTCAAACCACCGATCTTCGGCTTGCCTCTTTCCGTCGTCTCGCTGTGCTCTATATGCACAACCGACATTTGTCTCTACAAAACACACAATAAAACAGGATTCCGTCACTAACCGATTCCAACTCAATAACGCACACTTAAAACTGAAACTGAAAGCTCAAAACACTGGAATAGGTGGGAATTACAATCTCATCGGGGCTGAGTATGCCGAACTGGACAAGGCGGACTTTCGCGACCTCTGCCGGCGAGAAGGGGAAGCGCAGATCCATTGCGACACCGGAGATTGTATCCTAGGGTTTTCGATTGTGATTTGTGATGCTAGTTAAAAAAATCTAAAATTAGAAACAAATATGGTTATTCAGTACAATCAAGATTTCCACGGTTTCAGTTAAGTAATTGGTTTTTTGGGGTTTTTGAAAACTGGTGCATTTTTTTCACGCTGCGCTCATCTCTGAAGGAGAAGGCGGCTTTGAAACATAAAGAAGAGAATCGGGGGTTGAAGGGGCTATTTATAGAAACTCGATGGCTTCGAAGTCGGCGCTATTGGGGGCTGTTTGGCTACTGAGTCCATTTGCCACGAAATATAATTTCATAAATTGAACCCTAAACTACCTTACTTTTTAGAGAATGATATAAAAGCTTGTTGTTTGATATGATTCTGGTAATTTTCTCTCGTATTATGATTTAAACGGTAAATACTTGCAATTAAGAGCTTTGAAACTTTTCTGCTCATTGATTATTGTTATTGCAAATTTGCAATCATTAGAACTTATTAATCGAAATTCTCTAATCTAAATTGTTTTCTGATTTAGTTCATTCTTCGTAGTTCATCGATTAAATTTGTTTAATTATTGAATTGAATTGAATTGAATTGAATTGATTTGATTTTTTAGGTGGAATAATTAAAGAGCTTCTGGATCTGACGTGTCAAGCAATAACTGATATGATTACCGGAAAAACTCCTGAAGAAATACGTGAAACCTTCTTCATAAAAAACGATTTTACTGCAGAAGGGGAAGCTGCTGTTAGAAAGGAGAATAAATGGGCTTTTGAATAAACTAGTTTTCAAGTTTAATTTGCTTTTTGGTGATTATTTTTAGTAGTGGTAGTAGTACTATTTTTCAAGCACATTTCCTCAAGTTTTATTACATGCAGCTACACTTTTAAGAACGTAGTTTGTCACCTTTCATATCACATTCTCGTTACAACTTACACAACCATGGTTATTGAAGAGGCTGGACATAATGATTAATGATTAATTAATCTATTAAAGAACTAAACATTTTAGAAATCCAACTATATTAGTACTAATAATATGAGGTCTCACACTCTACTAACACTACTTTTATTACGCTTTCTTTTTTTTCTCTCTTGTTATACCAAGTATTAAAACTCGAGCATAACCAAAAAAAATGTAGTACTACTGCTTTTTCAGGAACAGAGAGAATAATAAATAACTATAATTGTAGTATTAATCATACCACTATTATTATTGGCATTATTATGATATGAATTAAGAATAGTAATAAAATTAAAGTAATATAAATTATATTACTTCTATTATGTCCTTATTAATAACATATTCAGCAAATATTAATGTAATTTCAAAATTATAGATAGTTATTACATTAGTTAGTTAATTGTATTTAATTAATAAATATAAATTTATAATTCCAACAACTTTGAAATCATAACAATCTGTATAAGTACACTACGCTACCTCACATCTCTCCAGCCTTCTCTACTTGTGTATACTCTCTTTTGGTTTCTGCATTATATGGCGTCATCTTCCTCAGCTAAGAAAGTTGTTTTGATCAGCAATGACGGCAAGAAGGTCGAAGTAGATGAGGCCGTCGCCATGCTCTCGCTAACTGTGAAGAATTTAATTGAAGACGGTTGCATCGTCGACGGTGGAATCCCGCTGCCTAAAGTTGATTCGGATACACTGGCGAAGCTGCTCGATTACTGCGAATACCACGCTCCCGACCCATGGATTTTTTGTTCATTTCAATTCCAAGTACGTGAAGAATATGATCGATGATAAGAGCATGTTGTTTGCAATTATTATAACTTTTTAATTGTTTATTATGAGATCTAGTTTACTACAAATTTCATCCCTCAGTATTGGTATTGCAATCGAGATTCTCTAATCTAAAAGTATCATCGTTTAAATTTGTTTAATTATTAGTACTCTATCCGTTTCGCGGTAGTTGAGTCATTTCATTTTCTGCCCTCGTTTTAGAAAAAAATAGAGTGGAGAAAAAGACTCTTATTTACCTTATGATATTACTTACTTTACTCTCTCTCCATTCTAACTATTTATTATCATTTTTTTCAAAACGACGGCAGAAAACAAAATGACCCAACTACCGCGGAACTGAGGGAGTATTTGATTGATTCAGGCGGCAAATTTCTTGAATATTGAAGGGCTTCTGGATCTGATGACTGAAGCTATAAGAGATACAATAGCCGGAAAGACTCCTGAAGAAATACGCCAAACCTTCCGCATCAAAAACGATTTTACTGCAGAAGAAGAAGCTGTGGTTAGAGATGAGAATAAATGGGCGTTGGAATAAACAAATTTTCAACTTTAATTTCCTTTTTCATTGTAATTACTATTTTCCAGAATGAATACTTGTCACCGTTCATCACATTCTCGTTACACCATAACTGAAAATACCATCGTTTGGTAAGATAAGGAAAAATACGATAATAACACATATTTCAGGTGATCACTTTATTTATCACCTAAAAAAAGTGAATACAGAAGCAGTTTTCTGTACAGAGATATTCTTATACCAGCATTTGGTAATCAAAGAACAAAGCTGACAAAAACTATCAAAAAATCCAAGCCACCACCAAAAAAGCTCTCCAACTTGCCTCAAAAGTCAAAAGGGAGAAGAATGAACAACCTCACAACTTCCATTTAGATTGTGTGAAGACATTAATTGCTCAGTTGCAATTTGTTGGTAGATTGTGATAGCTCGGCAGTTCGCGCACCGAGTTCGGCAAGTTCGCCAGTTCGCAAGTTCGGCAGTTCGGTAGTTCGGCAGTTCGGCAACAAGCTCGGCAGCTCCGTGATCTGGAGAGAAAGATCAAAACATGAAGAAGAGCTCGGCTGCTATGACAACTCGTTTTAACAGCCATTAGATCTGGTTGGTAGTCAAGATTTAATCCTAGCCGTAGGATTAAAATTAGCCGTTAGTTTGTTAAATAGCTAATCTTTTAGTTAGCTTTGTACAGTAGCTTTTACACAATTCCATTCCAATATTCCAAGAAGGAAATTCTCTTCAAGATTCGAAATCTCCAAGTTCTTAATCCTCAACGCCTCATTCATCTAATCCCAACAAGTGGCGCCGTCTGTGGGAATCGGAGAGGCGTCCAGAAGGAAAGCTCCAGTGGTGAATCGATCAAGCCCTAAAATCGATTTCAATGGCTTCGCGATTTGAAGCAGAAAAGTTTACCGGAAAAAATGATTTCGGTTTGTGGAGAATGAAGATCAAGGCGTTGCTAATCCAGCAAGGGTTGGCGGATGCACTCAACAAAGATGATCCGGAAGTAGTTCTCGATGAGAGATCAAAACAGAAGCGAGCTGAGGTACTTGCTAAAGCGCATAGCGTGGTAGTGTTATCTCTCGGAGACAAGGTCTTGCGAGAAGTTTCAAAGGAGACTACGGCGATCGGAATTCTTGAGAAGTGCGAGGAGTTGTACATGACAAAATCCCTTGCCAATCGACTTTTTATGAAGCAGCGGTTGTATTCATACCGCTTTAGTGAGGAGAATAATATTTTGGAGCAATTGGAAGATTTCGGAAAGGCAATCGATGATCTTGAGAACATCGACGTCACCATCGGGGAAGAGGATAAGGCCATACTCCTATTGAATGCCCTGCCTAAAACATACGATCAGATGCGGGATGCAATTCTGTTTGGAAGGGAGGGGACTGTGACTTTGCTACAGGTTCAGTCGGCCCTCAGATCAAAGGAATTGCAGAAGAATGGGGACCAAGGAACTCAGGTAGTCCCCGAGAGCTTGACTATCAAAAAGTTCAAGGGAAAAAGGGGATTCAAGAAGGACAAGGAAGCCCCCAAGTTTAATGGGAGCGGCCAGAAAGAGACACGCTCTTGCCATTGGTGCAAGAAGCCGGGGCATCTCAAGAAAGATTGCTTCGCTTGGAAGCGGAAGCAAGCCCAAGAAGGTGACAACCCCAAGCCCAGCTCCGATTGTGTTGAGGAGCAAGAGACCACTCATGCCTTGAATGTGATGGAATGGCCGGGAGTAGGATCATGGATTCTTGATTCCGGATGTAGTTTTCACATGTGTCCCAGTGTTGAGCTATTTGAAGAGATTTCAGGGGCACAAGGGACTGTGGTGTTGGGCAACAACCAAGTGTGCCAGGTTAAAGGAATTGGGAGTGTTCGATTCAAGCTTGAAGATAACTCCACTATGATCTTGAGTAATGTCAGATACATACCTGAAGTAAAACGTAATCTGATATCTTTGGGGTCCCTTGAAAAGAAGGGCTGCTCTTTTGGTTCTGTTAATGGGGCAATGGAAGTCAGGAGAAGTGGAAGTTTGGTGCTTAGAGGCAAAAGAAATGGCAGCTTGTATTATCTATGTGGATCTGCTGTCAGAGATGCTGCTCAGGCAAATGCAGTGAAGTCAGGGTCTATGGAGCTTTGGCATTTAAGGCTTGGGCATCCAGCTGATAGGAGCATTAAAGAACTGATGAAAAGGGATGTGATTGAAGGATCTGAAGAAAGATCCGGCAAACCATGTGAAGAATGCATCCTGAGCAAAGCCAAGAAGCTTTTATATCAGAAAGGTAAACACACCTCCACTGCCCCACTTGATTATGTGCACAGCGACTTGTGGGGGCCTTCTCCGGTTCTATCTGTTGGGGGAGGGAGATATTACATGACAGTAATAGATGACTACTCTAGAAAGATGTGGGTTTACATACTAAAGGAGAAGTCAGAGGCTTTCTCCAAGTTTAGGGAGTGGTGCCTAATTGTGGAGAAAGAGAAAGGCTGTGCAGTCAAGTGCTTAAGGACTGACAATGGTTTGGAGTTCCTATCTAAAGAGTTTGAGACCTTTTGTCAGTCTAGGGGCATTAAGAGGCATAGAACCGTCCCCTTAAATCCCCAGCAGAATGGTGTAGCGGAGCGGGCTAATAGAACTATTATGGAGAGGGTAAGGTGCATGTTGTTCACCTCGGGTATGGAGAAAAGGTTTTGGGCAGAGGCTGTGTCCACTGCTGTCAAATTAATAAATAAATGCCCTTCCTCTAGCATTAAAAGTGACACTCCGGACTTGAGATGGTATGGAAGTTATGGAGATTACTCACAACTCAAGATTTTTGGGTGTAAAGCATATGCCTATATGAAGCAAACAAAGTTAGATGCAAGAGCTTTAAGATGTGTGATGTTGGGCTATCAATCTGGGGTAAAAGGCTATAGACTCTGGTGCTTGGAGCCTGGAATGCAGAAGGTAGTTGTGAGCAGAGATGTGGTGTTCACTGAGACTGAGCTGCCCTTCAAGAAAACCGAAAAGCCATCTGGGAATGCTGAAACTTCTGTGCCTGGTGCTAGTGTTGAGGTTGGGGGAATGGATGACTCATCAGAATCTGAAGGCTCTGATGGAGATACTCCAGTAACTGTAGCTGGAGAAACTAACCTGAGAGATTATCAACTAGCAAGAGACAGGACAAGAAGGCAGAATGTAAGGCCACCAAGCAGATTTGCAGATGCAGAGATGTTGTACTTTGCTCTCTGTGTGGCTGAAGAATTAGACTTTGCAGAGCCTGGCTCTTATGCAGAGGCCATGAATTGCAAAGAAAAAGACAGATGGTTAAAGGCTATGATTGAGGAGATAGATTCCCTCATCAAGAATGGGACTTGGATCCTGGTAGATAAGGTGGAGGGCAGAAAATTAGTCAGCTGCAAATGGCTTTTCAAGAAAAAGATTGAGTCCGCTGGTAATGAACAAATAAGGTTCAAGGCTAGGTTGGTAGCCAGAGGATTCACTCAGGAATATGGGGTGGACTACAATGAGGTGTTCTCACCCGTAGTCAAGCACACATCAATTAGGATTCTCTTGGCTGTGGTGACAAGAATGAACTGGGAACTCGAGCAATTGGATGTAAGAACAGCATTCTTGCATGGAGACTTGGAGGAAACTATCTACATGTCTCAGCCTGAGGGGTTCATTAAGCCAGGGATGGAAGACAAGGTGTGTCTGCTCAAGAAGAGCATATATGGTCTCAAGCAAGCTAGTAGGCAATGGCATAAAAAATTTGATGACCATGTACTCAAGAATGGGTTTGTGAGGTCCAAGTATGATGAGTGTGTGTACATAAAGAAGAGGAAAGGTGTTACTGTTGCTTATTTACTTCTGTACGTGGATGATATGTTGGTGGCAGGAGCCTCGCAGCAAGAAGTACAGAATGTGAAGGATGATCTGGGGTCTGCATTTGATATGAAGGACCTAGGTGGAGCCAAACGAATTCTGGGTATGAATATAGTCAGAAACAGGCAGAAAGGAGAGTTGTGGTTGAATCAAACTGACTATATTTCCAGAGTCGTCAAGAGGTTTAGGATGGAGGATACTAAACTGACAAAGACTCCATTAGCACAGCATTTCAGGCTATCAATGGAGCAATCACCGAAGACAGAGGAAGAAAGGCAGGAAATGGAAGCTATCCCGTATGCAAACATTGTAGGGAGTGTTATGTATGCAATGATTGGAACCAGGCCAGATGTGGCTCAAGCAATAAGCTGCACAAGCAGATTCATGAGCAACCATGGAAAGGAGCATTGGCTGGCTTTAAGATGGATACTCAGATATCTCAAGGGAGCTGGAGATATTGGGATCTTGTTCAAAGCTGATGCTGGAAAAGAGACTGAGGTGTTGATGGGGTTCTGTGATAGTGATTTCGCAGGCAATGTTGATACAAGGAGGTCTCAGTCCGGATACATTTTCACCTTGTATGGTTCGGCTGTGAGTTGGAAGTCAATGTTGCAAGATGTGGTGGCATTGTCCACAACCGAGGCCGAGTATATTGCCCTTACGTCTGCGGTTAAAGAAAGTTTTTGGTTGAGAGGGATAGCTGCAGATTTTGGGGTAAAGCAGCAAGTCATTCCCATAGGGTGTGATAACAACGGTGCATTGTGTTTAGCGAGGCACCAGGTATTCCACGAACGTAGCAAGCACATAGATGTGCGGCTACATTTTGTGAGAGAAGAGGTGGAGAAAGGTAGGGTCAGATTGTTCAAGGTGGATACAAAGGAGAACCCTGCGGATATGCTGACAAAGCCGTTGACAAGAGAGAAATTTGAGTTTTGTTTGGAGTTGGTTGGCTTGCAGAGAGCCACAATTCCAACTGGTCAATGAAGGTGGAGATTTGTGAAGACATTAATTGCTCAGTTGCAATTTGTTGGTAGATTGTGATAGCTCGGCAGTTCGCGCACCGAGTTCGGCAAGTTCGGCAAGTTCGCCAGTTCGCAAGTTCGGCAGTTCGGTAGTTCGGCAGTTCGGCAACAAGCTCGGCAGCTCCGTGATCTGGAGAGAAAGATCAAAACATGAAGAAGAGCTCGGCTGCTATGACAACTCGTTTTAACAGCCATTAGATCTGGTTGGTAGTCAAGATTTAATCCTAGCCGTAGGATTAAAATTAGCCGTTAGTTTGTTAAATAGCTAATCTTTTAGTTAGCTTTGTACAGTAGCTTTTACACAATTCCATTCCAATATTCCAAGAAGGAAATTCTCTTCAAGATTCGAAATCTCCAAGTTCTTAATCCTCAACGCCTCATTCATCTAATCCCAACAGATTGCTTACCCTACTAAATGGCATAAGAGCGGGTGCACACAGAGTCGAGAGCTTCGGACATCAGAGCAGAAAAGCTCGTCATAGCTTGAAAAACTCCGGGAAGCCCGGTTTGGATATTATTCAATGTCATTGCTCTGGTCACCTCCACTGCCTTGGAGTGTTTGCTCATCTCATCTTCCACTCGCCTCTGATATGTAGCTAGCTCTGCTTTCTTCTCTGCCAGCGGGTCTCTCGCGTCTAGCATCTCCCCATTATCTGGCCTAGCGTCGGGAGGTCCAATGCCAACCATGGAGTAGGAGTGATAGTACTTCTTCTCGAGGTTTCTGATGGTGGAGGCCTTTCTCTCGAGCTCCTTTGATGCGGTTTCAGCTTGCTTCTTGATCTTCGCCTCCTCTGTTTGCTTCAACTGTATCGAATGCACCACGTTGTTGAAGCTTATGATGGCCTCGGAAGCAACTGTGTCGGGGACGCGTTCAAGGGCGAGCTTCCATTCGTCGAAGAAACCAAGAACCTCGGAGAGGGCATTAGCGGGCTCACCGTGGACGGGGAATAGGGTCAGTTTGAACCAGCCATGAAGGGCACGGACAAAATGGCGTTGGAACTTTATCAGGCAGCAGAAGCTGGAGTGCCAACCTGATACAGCCAACTCAAGATCGCGAGTGGCCTGCCGGTGCAGGTTAGAAGTCGACTCGACTTTTCCTGCGCGGTTGATGAGGCCCTGAACTTGCTGCACCACGTCATTCTGGAGGGCATGGAACCGATTCATCGATGTCCACATGTACATGAATCTGTATGTATGAAAATTGGTTTTAGGATTCACAGCCTTGTTTATAGGAGTACAAACAAAATAAATAGTTCTAACCTTATTTGAAGCAATACAATTGAAGATAAAAAAAGATTCTTGAATCAATGGCTACTATGATCCTATGTTTTCTCATCCTAACTGATATGATATGCTAACAAATATGTTAATGGTATAATTCACACTTCACTGTATCACAAAAGGCTCGAAAACAAACTGTATCAATGCAAAAAGACTCCATATACCAGCAAGTTCCAATTCTATCATGCTTCGAAGAACATATAAACGAGAGACAACCAAAGCAACAAGTATTGTCATGTAGTTCAAGTTGAGAAGAGGGTGAGTTAACAACAAAATGCTTCACTGAGTTAGCTAACCTATGCTAAGTTGTGCATAAGATTGATACTATTATAGATGTGGGAGAGTGTTCACCCATGACAAAGCTCCACAAGCTGCGGGATCAGATCAGAATCCCGTAGTCCAACAATGGCGAAAGAGGTGGTTTGAACAGCCTGAGATGTCACCGCAATTAGAGATTGCAGCCTCTTTATTGAGGCCTTTGTTTTGTCCAATTTCGACTCCTCTTCACCGCGGTACTCCTGCCCCTGAAGTGCAGATAGCTTCTTCTCATGCTCGATTTTCGCTGCTTCACGAGCCTGCAATCGTGATCACACACATAAGAGTTGAAATTCTGAAATAAGTAGACATGATTTACAAGCTTATTACACCTTCACTTCCTGGTAGAGTTTCTTCTCCCAAGCCAAGAGGCGTTCCAGAGTGGAACACAAGCTCTTATTGCCACTGGAGAGCTCGACTGAGCTTGGCTCGAACCGGTATTTAACTGTCAACGGAGGCTTTGAAGTCCAGCTAGAGCTCAAGTTGCTCAACATTCCACTAGAATGATACACTCTCTCTACAACACCAAATAAAAAATCCAATCAAATTCACAGTCATAAGTTAAAGAAACACAACTCAATCTCATAAACATAGCATGAGAAACAGAGCAATCAACCATACTCACTTCTCAACTGCTTAAAGCTTCGATCCAGCTGATCCCGCCCGGCCTCCAGCATCTCCGTCACCTGCTCGCCAGCGGAAGCAGCCTTGTCGAAATACTCCACGAGAGCTGCGACGATCTCCCCCAAATCTCTGTGCCTCACCACAATCCTTGTCTCCGAATTCGCACCTTCCTTCCCATCATCCTCCGATGAAATCTTATCCAATTTACTCCAATACTTGGAGCTCTTCGCCTTCACTCTCTCACTCCCTGAATCAGCAGCCCCCTCATCTCTCACTTCAAAATCGGATCTCGACTTCAAATCCGCCTCTTCACCCTCATCACTCGAGCTGGTGTAGTCATCGTGATCGCCCCACTCACTGCACTCGACCTCCTCTCTCTCCGTCTCCTCGCCGCTGTTCTTCGTGAACTTTCTCGATTGATTGATTTCTGAGCGACGTGAAGGCGACGAGTGATTTGATTCTCGGTCATCGAATGGATTCAGATTCGAGCTGGGTGTGAACCTGGAAGCTTTGTCGTTGACGATGTAGGGATGATGATCATCGGAGGAGGAAGAGGATGAATCGTCGTTTTCGTTTGCTGGAGTTACGTTTGGCTTGAGCTGGTCGAAGAACTCGGAGTCCGGTGGCGACGGCGGGGGATAGAGATTCTCCCAATCCCATATCGAAGAGGTCTGTGAAGGAGTGGCCGAGTAGGTCGAATTTGGTCTCGAATTGTAGGTGAAATTGTGATTCGGAGGCGGGGAAGAAGAGAAGCTTGAGTCGGAGAGAATGTGGGGTAGTTTGATTGGCTGTCTCCGTCTCCGCGGAGGTTTGCGGTGTCGGGAGGAGGCGGTGGACATTGGGGGTGACGGGGGAGGTGGGTGGAAAGAGGGTGAAGGAGAAGGGGGGTTAGTGTTAGTGGTGGTGGGAGTGGGAGTGCGGAGGAGGACGGGAGGAGCATTATCGGAAATGGAGAAGGCTTCGCCGGCGGCGAAGGCGACGAGGGCGGAGCCGGTCATGCGGAGGGAGCGGCAGTAATCGGAGTGGGCGGCGGCGAGGTGGTGGCGGGAGTAGACAGCCTCCTTCATGAGACGGCGGCGGTCCTTGCAGCGACGCACCGTGTCCTCGTTGTGGAGTTTGGAGGGCGTGCAACCCATTTCTTCCTCTAAACACCCGCTTCAGCTCCAATGGAGATTGGCCGGAGAGATTATGTCTACTTTTTTCACACAGTTCACGCACTCCCACTCTGTTTTCTGCTGTTTAAATAAATATTTTATGAAAATCAAATTAACTCCATGCATTTTTTTTCATAAATGTTTTTTCCTTATTTTATTTATGAGATATTGTTAGAAATGAAAAAACGGAACCTTTAGCCGAGAGAGAGATTAACCGCCGGTAATTGTCATGTACGTGGAGTATCATCTATCCTACTTTACACCTCTGAACGTATCATGCTTATGGAGATAAACGCGCTTTCACAATTTTATCTGAAATATCCCAGGAGAAGAAAAATAGTAAGGTACTCTCGTAAACTAATTATTCAATTAGCGCAAACTTTTTTTTTTCTACGCACATGAAAAGTAGTGCTCCCTCCGTTCCTTGTTAATAGAGACATTTCTTTTCGGCACGGAGTTTAAGAATAATATGTTAAATAGATGGTAAAAAAAGTAAGAGAGAGTAAAGTAAGAAAGATGAAGAGAGAATAAAGTAAAAAAGAAGAATTATTTTTTATCAAAAATAGAAATGACTCAATTAATTTTAAACTTCCCAAAATAGAAAAATGACTCTATTAACATGGAACGGTGTGAGTATTAGTATTTGAACTTGAATCCATTCACTCGTGTGTGGATAGTGTGGATACAGTGGTAATAAGTAAAACTACTGTACTATATTTTAATTTTAATTAAAAGTTTATATCTAACCTAACGTGGAGATGGTTTTAATACATCTTGAACATTTCAACTCGGATCATAATTGGTCCTGAACATTTCAATTTGGATCACAATTGGTCATACACTAACAATTCCGTCAATTTTTAAACGGTTTTAACCTGATTTTGACCGATTTTTAAACGGCTTTAACCCGATTGAGACTATTAAAACCATCAAAATCGGTCAAAATCGGGTTAAAACCGTTTAAAAATTGACGGAATTGTTAGTGTAGGACCAATTGTGATCCGAGTTGAAATGTTCAGGATGCAAAAATTCAAATGATAAAGTTTATGACCAAAATCGTAAAATGGGCATATGTTCAGGACCAATTTTGGCTTTTACTCTATATTTAATTTTCTGGTTACTTTGCTTCGGATTGTTAACTGGTAAACCAAACGATAAGATTGGCCTTGTGTTTAATTTGACCTCTATTCAACCAAACAGCCAATGGTAATTAGTCACGACGTGCACAGATTATACACCAAAGGTAACCAGGTTTATAAACTTTACCCACCTTGATAACCAAACGACCCCTTAGAGGAGTTGCTAAAAGAAGGAGGACAAATAGTCAACCCATATATACGCGTTTCTCATTCACACATAAGCTCAATTAAGAGTCACCAAACAGCGACAATCATTTGGCAGTTGGTGGGACCACCCACATTTAATTCCACCCGGTTTTAAAACATGCAAAACCAATTACGGTCAACCGAACTAGCCCTTAATTTTGGTATTTGGATTACTTTTTTCTCAAAGCAAAATGAAAATCAATGTGAATTTTGGACCCATTGAATGAGTAATTATTATGGCCCCTAATTGTGATTATTGTTCATAATTGCAATAATGAGGGGTTATAGTATTTAATTACAACAAAGATTTGTTCGTGTCAGTGTTATCCTAACAGCTTTTTATGTTAGTACGTCAAAGAAAACACTATTTAGGTAGGCTTACAGCTATAATCCTATAGTTACTTGGGATTAACATATTGTAATATTGGTGTGTGTATAAATAAAGTGCTGCTCGTGTTTTATCTGTGTGTATTGCACACTAGAGTATAAAACATTTTATATTACCGTACGCTTATACTAATGCATACACTATAATGTAAAAATAGAGGAAATAACACAAGCATTTCAATTTTCCTCAAAACACATAATCTTATTTTCTCATATATTGAAAATATGCCCTACTTAATATGTGAAACTATATATGTATATAAAATTGTAAAACATGTGCAATCAAAATATTGCTAAATGTATACTGTATACATAGGTAACGTTGATATACATACATGGAAATTGTTACGTACAAACTCATCTCACGGGAGTCTGAGGGAAGTTGGAAGATGTATATAATCATGTCCAACCCCTAATCAGTTTGAGACCTTTTGGGAGTGACCCAAAAACAAATCTGTGCGGGCTTGACCCAAAGCGGACAATATCAGATGTCTGTTGCAGTCGACAATCCGAATAGAAATAATTTACAGTCTGAACTAAGCAAATAGAGGAAGAAGAACGGGTTTTTCTTTCACTTAATAAGAGAAAAATTTGTAAATTCATAGTAATTTTTAAAAAATTTCAAAACGACACATATATTCTTGAAGAAAAATAAGTCTACAAACTAAGGAACACAACATGAGATTTTCAATCGACCCTAAATAAAAATTAAGTCCTCGTGCAGTCTAGCAGCAACCCTAAATCCGTCACTCAATAAGATAAAGTGCGTATAATATAAGATTATACAAAGATTATACGCGAGAATTGTGCAATTCCCTCTAATAACGATTTAATTTAAGATTATACAAGAGGAATGCTAAAATTCGTCACTCTACATTATTTTTTGTCCTATTAGGGTCACTTCATTTATTTGGGTAGAGAAAAGACATTTGCGATGTTGGAACACAAGTCTAACATAATAGAGTTTCTCATGTATACGTATATTATAAAACATGTAGATCATACGTACTATTTTTGCGTCCAATAATTGTCATCCATGGCAATATAGTCTTAACTCTTACATTTCAAGTTATAAACTCTTTGACATAATACTCTACATCTCATAATAGATATCACACTTTTCTTTTTAGTTTGTCCCATAAAAGATGTCACATTTCATTTTTTGGAAAAAACTTTATCTTACATTAATATAAATATATTATTTTCGCTCTCTACCTAACACACAAAATAACATCTCCTAAAATCTTGTGTCATCTATTATGGGGCGGAGGGAGTAATTTTCTACTTTTCTTATATAGTAGTAGTATTTGGTAATCAGAATATAGAATCAACACTAATAAAAATTAGCAATATTCTCAAAAGTAGATTAAGAGTGTCCACAATTGTTGGACAAGCTATTTCCCACTGCCGCCCCCCTTCTCCGCAGCCATGTCCTCGCCGCGGCTCGTCGGTACCGCGCAATAGGAGCCCCGTCCACCGCCCCCCCTCTCCCTCAGCCGCGTCCACGCTGAATACTCGGCCCACGCCCGTCTACCCCCACCGTGGCCCTCTGCTTCCGCAGCTATAGGGAGCCGCGACTCCCTACCTTGGACACTCTTAAAATAAAGGTTGAGTGATATCCAAGAAGAATAACTAAAGATAAATTCTAGTGGGGCCCCATTGGTAGTTAAAGTCCTTGTGAACCTTTTTTATATCTACTGAGAAAAAAAGCATATTCAAAGCAATGTTTGAGTTCTGTGAAGAATAAATTCCAATTACTGATTAATAAATGAATATAAAAAGTAGAATTTTACATTTTTAGACATTATTCACAAGCATAACTAAAGTCAATCACCAGTAGTCACACTGACTGTTTTCTCTTTATATTGTTGGATCTTTAAATATAAAAATAAAAGTTGTTGATTTTACTCTTTTATACATTGACACAAAAGAAGATGCTCATCTATTAACTACTCCAGAAAGATCTTATAGTTTCAAAGACCAAGTATATATGCATTGAGCACAGCACCACCTTGACAAATAAAAGTTAAAATGATCTTATTTTTGTATTGTTTCACCTTGGCAATCTAACTATTGATTTGAACAATTAAATATTTATGTTGAAGATGGGGATTCCAACCCTTGATCTTCCAAAAAAAAAAGTTCAACCATAGAGCCCAGGAAAAATGTCCTTTTAATGTTCCAATGTATTGATTCCTTTTTTTCTTTATTGGGACAGATGAATTAAAAAGACAACATAGGTATGGTGGGAGTCGCAGGTTGAAGTTTGTGAAAGAATTCTTCTTTCCATACACATTCTTTTGGACCATCCCTCATTAAAACTACACTATTTGTGAAGTTATCCAATGCATTTTAGGGGGAATTTACCCTTCAAATTATGTGTCACATGTGATTTTCTGTTGCACATAAATGATACCTATAGGAATAGGATCATAAATATTCCTAAAGGGTAGAAAGAAAAGAGGAAGTTATTCTACATTCCACCACCTGTTACTACCATTAATATATTCCACCCTCAAAGTGGTGCATCAAAGGGCCCTGCCTTTCTTTCCATTCAATCTAATTCTGTGCAATTCTTGGGGCCTCTCATTGCTCATCATTTTGCTTCCCCTCAAAGAAAAATATCATTGTTTTCCAATACTAATATTATTTTTTTGCAGACCTTTCAGTTTCCACTACATGGTACTCCAAGAAAATGCTGGTAATGAAAAAATTATAGCAGTACTATCCAAAACTTATATTGTCTGAGGCAAATTAACATTATTGAAAAAAAATGTACATGGAGACCAGTGTGCTTAGAGAATCTTATCAATCACTAGTGAAAAAACAATAAACTTTAGGGTCTCAACTCAAAAGCATTATGGAGCTTAAGACAATATTCTGATTTGTGATGCTTCAAATGAGAAGTTTTCACAGCAAATACTAATATAATGCTTGCCCTTATCTTTTCTTGTACAGTTATCAAAACAAACTAGTGGTGCATATCTTTTAGACTTTTTTGGGGGACAAAAGCAGGGTAGGGGACTATCACTTGTTTCTTGAAAAATATCTGAATTTGCTAAGGAGTAAGGTCCAACTATTGCATAGTATCCATCAATGCAGCTTTGCCTCTCAGCTTCACTGGAGAGAGTTGGCAACTTTTTTGACTTGCCACCTGAAAAAATGTGGTACCATGATGATATGAGAGATGGATTTCATCTATGTTACAATTCTAACAACAAATCGAATTCAAGTTCAATCTAGCACCCCTACACCTATCCGTCATTCTCTACCTCTGCAGCTAGCATTCGATGCCAACAACGACTCAAGAGTCTCATGCAACGACGAGAACGATCACAATCTGCAGCAGCCCCGGCATCATCTCCTCTTCAATATCTTTGTTTGCATCCACTTCTTAATCTTCATCCTTATAATTCCGGGTCCATGTAACCCTAAGTTGAGAATATCAATAAATTACTTATATAAGGTACCGGCTGAAAAATCTTTTGAAATTATGAGTCTACTGATCAGTCTATATAATATAGAAGAAGGGCTGTTTGTTATATTGTTTACAATTTTCTATAAATTTAATCAACATATAGTAATAAACGACAAACCATGTGATAAATAAATTTAAACGTGTGGCGTTTGACAATCTCATGAGATGCAAACACTGAAGGGATCTTTCTCATCCCTTGCAACAGCCCGAGAGGCCATTAGTTCCCTCAAGCCCTTAAACTATGTTTCGCCTATGGCCAGCTCAGGACTGGTCAGGGAGTCAACTCATCACCGTGCTCGCATTCGCACCTTTAATCCAACGTTATCATCATCTGCAGCTCACGGCTGTTGATGATCTCCTGAGACATGCTCTTTTGGAAATTTTATTCGCTACTTAGAAGAAACCATCGAACAATAAAATTCAACGAACGAATATCCTACATTCAAGTAACTAATTAAATTCGAGCTAGAATAGTCTGCCATCAACAACAAATCCATCAGTCGAGAACCCAACGTACTGAGCATATTAGAAATTAAAAATAAAACACAAAAATATACTAACAAGACTTTTTTTCAACAAAAATTGAAGACTTGTAAGAAAATTGAAGAACAAAATCCAGGCAACAAAAGATTAACAATGTATAACATCAGTTTATTCTACTCCAAATGTAAACCGTGACTCAAACAAAGTCATGAAATATGAAACAAACAAAAATTACAAAGAGTAAGAACAAAATATTCACCCTTATTCAATGGCCAAGGAGAACGCATCTTCTCAAAATAAGCAAATCTTCAAAACCAAACCAAGAATAACTTCTAAATTCTAATCTATCCAAACAAGACATGTACTATATTTCAAGAAACTAGTTAACAACAACTTTATTAATCAAATATGCATCTTATTTAAAAGAACATAATGATTTCGGGTTGAGCCCGATAAATTAATATTATATTATTTTTTATTATTAAAAAATATTATACTTGAATTTTATTATTAAAAAATATTATACTTGAACATGTACTTGAACATAATAAATGTGTTTATACTATACTAGTTGATCTGGATGCTTGGAAGCACTAAAGCAGAAACATCAGAGGGACTCTAAAAATCCACAATTCACAAAAGCCCTCTCCGAATTCCCAAACCCTAAATTGTGATCACTCAAAGCATAGATTCTCATCGTCCTCGTCCATCTGTGGTTAATAATTCGAGGAAAGAAGCAATCCACGAACCTAGTTCTCTGTGATTTTATAATTTTGTTGAATCAATAGAATTTGAAAAATGGACTTTGAAGAAAGACAGGCGGAGCACATAGACTATTTTGTGAAGAAGGCTTCCACTCTGAAGGGCCACGCACTAGCAAACGTCGTCGTTGAGGCCACTTCGCACCCATCTCTATTTGCTTTCTCCGAGATTCTCGCAATTCCCAGTGTTCTCGAGGTATGTGTTGCTTATTTTAGGTTAGGACTAGTGGCACTGAAAGTTTGAAGATTTGAATTTTAGTTTTGCTACTGAGGTTAGAAAGCTTTCGCTTATGATGATTTTGGTTAAGTGGGGTTCG
This sequence comes from Salvia splendens, assembly GCF_004379255.2. NCBI lineage: Eukaryota > Viridiplantae > Streptophyta > Magnoliopsida > Lamiales > Lamiaceae > Salvia > Salvia splendens. Next base: position 41,093,224 of record NC_056032.1, on the reverse strand, counting down.
TTTTTAGTTTTAATCTCTTACTCCATATTTTATGTTTATTGTTTATAATTTTTTATACAGTTACATATAATGAATTTGTGTTTGTTTGTCAGAATTTGCTGTACTTTTGTGTCTCTGTGGAATTTTCTGATTTTGCAAACAATTGCTGGGAATTAATAGAAAGGAGAGTTATAGTTACGCCTTTATGATATATTAATGTGGTGAGTTAATGGAGGGATATTTTGTATAGGATTGAAGGGAAATGTGCACTTTTGCATAGTTCGGACAATCTCGTAGGTTTTGCTTGCTGATTAAAATGCAGTATATAAGCTTTGATTTTTAAGAGAGATGATGGTTCAACTTGTATGTGTTTTGTTTTTCCTTTTTTTTGGGCGGGGGTTTCTTGGTTGGAAAAGGATATGGTAATGTGTGTTTGTGGAGGCAAGGTTAGATAGTAAGGTGTGGCAGTATCTTCTCAAGCAGGTTCTTTATCACCTCTAATACATAGAGCTGGAGGAAGGATGTAATTATCACATCATTGTGTCCACCACTTACACACTCTCTAACTGGTGTTTTAATGATCTAGATTTGACATGTGCCATGTTTGATCTCCTCTAGATGCACATATATTTTGGAAGTGTCTATTTATTTTATGCGTAAAGTTCTTATGTTATGATGATATCTGAATAAACGTCAAGAATTTTGTATTTAATCATGTAATGTATTTGCGGGTGATATGTGCGCTTGTTGAGAAGATTTTAGCCTTTGTCTACATATAAATTTGAATACTAGTTTGGCAAAAATTTAGGATCAAAGAGAATGATGGTGCAAGAATCAAGTGAAAATATGGCTGATGTATAAAAGATATATACTCCTAAACTCACTGACTTTAATAATATTAATATCAATCAAAAGTGAAAAGGGATTGTAATATTTTGTTGTAATCATAGTTTCTACTTGGTAACAATCTCCATGCTTTTGAGTTACCGGTTGCTAATACTAAAACTTGTTTTAGTTTCAAGTTTTTAACCTATGTATATATGTGTGCAGCTTGAAGGAACTGAGAATAGTGCCTTCCTTGATTTGCTTCGCATGTTTGCACATGGTACTTGGAGTGAATATAAGAGTAAGACTCGATCTCCTCATATAACCAATTTTTCATGGGTATAGATTTCACCAAATTACATGAGCTCTTCATTATGACTAATGTTGTGTCATTTCCTTAAAGTTATTGCACTTTATTGTCTGTGTTCCATGTTGGAACATAGATAATCGTCTGTTTCCTGGCTAAACTTCTCTGGGTTTCAGCTAGATTAGTAATGTCTTTTTATGTCCACCTGGGATTTTGTATTTACTGTCAGAAGAAATCTTTAAAATCTTTGTGTTACTGGTGTTTTAGTATTGACGATCTTGCTGTCTTTTTTAGCTTAGGGATGCTTGCACCATGATAACACTCGTGCATTATGGATGTACTTTTGTTTTCCATTAGTTTATATTTTTACTTGAAATTGATTGGAAACCTCCAGTAATATATGCTCTATGACTATAAATTCAATGGGGGTCACAGGTGCCTGAGCTCATCTGTTATATGTTGTCAAAGGACTCCCATTGATTGATTGTTAACAGAATTTACAGCCAAACATGATTCGGGGAGCTGCTTTATAAATTAGAATAATTACTGGCCAGTTGGAATCCTAACTCTCTTTATAGGACTAGGAGCCTCTGATCTGTAGTGAGAATTTGGAAAAAAATATCTTAAATGTGCATACAGATGGAAACACATGCACTAAATATACACGGTCAGGCTGAACTTTTAATTTTTATTGAAAAAGATGATCCCGATAACTCTGCACAATGAAATAAAATACTGATTGCAAGATGTATGCACCTATGCTTTAACTACAGCATATGGGCACTCCTATATTTCTATTAGGCTTCTTCGACTGGCTTATTGTATCATTTATCAGTGGGGTAAGTGTTAGTAGGGGCACAGAGCCTTAAAAAAAGGAGAACCTTCTTGTGATTGTTGGCAGAGAGGCCTTAGCTAGAGCATCATAAGTTTGATATTTTGGTGCTTATACTAAAAGAGCTCCTTCTACAATATCTATGGATGCATTTTTCTTTCCTTATCAGTTTTACATTTTTATGCCACGTGGCAGATGTTGCTGGTCGTCTTCCACAATTGGTTCCTGATCAAGTTCTCAAGCTGAAGCAGCTGACTGTGCTTACTCTGGCCGAGACAGACAAGGTAGCTTGTCATACATTGTCTGAGTGTATGTATAGGGGTAGCACACACTTTCTAGCTAGTTGTAGATATCTGCTACCTCATTTCATTGTCAGTGATTACTTCTTATAGGTTATTATATTACCACCCGATCCTGAAATTAGATACATTATGTTGTTCTGGTTTCATCTAAGAAAGGTCCTAGTGGTTTGATATGTCAGTCATTTTGTATATATTCTATATAAATATCTTGTCGATTCAGAATTTGAGGAAAATTATTTTAGAAAAGTTATAGAGCTGGTGTGGGGGTTCTGAAGAGTCAATTGGATGCATTCTGAAACTACTACTTGTTCATCTTTACCACAATTTCCTGGTGCAATTTTACTCCGTGTGTAAAAAAGTTGTCTTCAAATATGCTGGTCACCAGCCCATTTTACTACTCCATCTGTCTATGAAAAATAGTCCTATGTTTCCATTTTGGTCCATCCACCAAAATTAGTCCTTATATATGCTAAGTTTCTCTCTCTAATGAGGTGGAATACTTCAACCACTTTTTTCTCTGTATCTCTTACTTTACCAATTTTCATTAATACCCATGTCGTCCACTACCAAGATTATTTATCATAGACAGATGCAGTATTTTCTTTGGTTTGACATGCTAGATGATGCAAAAAATTGCATTTGTGTAGTATTCTTTCATTTGTGTTTTCGGAATATTTGTTATTTCATTGCTTGAAATGACATATTTTGCTGAGATTATTTGAGGCTGTTTTTTCAAGTTATCTAACTGCTCTTGCTTGACTCTCTGATCTCGGCTTTCCCCTAGGTATTGCCATACGACACATTGATGCAGGAGTTGGATGTTTCAAATGTTCGCGAGTTGGAGGATTTTCTCATCAATGATTGTATGTATGTGGTAAGCGTTTATGCTTTTTGCTCCAGAATATGTACAACGAATGGCACTTCAGTTCTGAGATGAACTCGTCACCAATATTTTTTATCAACATGATATCTACTCCATTTTCATTTACTTTTGTTTGAGCCTTTGAGACTGCCCCTTTCCTCACTTTTGATAGCCATCTTTCATTTTTCTTTACTAGTGTCTTTGTGCTTCCTTTTTAAATAGGACATACTAGCTTGTTGTTCTTTAGTGTAAGGTTGGTGATATGAAATTCCAATGCTGATTTTTTTGTGCTTTCATTGGCAGGGGATAGTTAGAGGAAAGCTGAATCAGTTACGAAGATGCTTTGAGGTCTCACTCTGATAACATACCTTGATTAATGTGTTTAGCAGTTTAACATTTGACTGGTGGATTGGTAAATCATCAATCTTTGGGCTTGTAGGTGCAATTTGCAGCTGGGAGGGATATCAGACCTGGACAATTAGGGAGCATGATTGATATTCTAGGGAATTGGTACATGTTTCTCCCTCTGAGATTTGAATCTTTAAGCTGATTTGTCATTGTCCTAGTTTAAAATTCCAACTGCTGGGGTTTAAGTTTCTAAGTATCTTGTTGGGATTTAGTAAGTTGGTCTTATCTGATCTTATCTTCAAAATTATTGTTCCGGAACCTTTCTCTGCCATTTTCTGTGTCAGAGCCTTAATTTGTATCAGTTGAAGCTGTAACTGTTTATTTCTTGTAACTTGCCGTCTATGTGTGATATCGGAAGTTTGTATAACTGTATATAAAGACTCTTTTGGTTATTTCTTAGGTTGGCTACATCAGATAACCTTCTTGTCTCAATTCAAGAGAAGATCAAATGGGCTGACACTATGGGTGAGATTGACCAGAAGCACAAGAAGGTGGTAGAAGAGAGGGTGGAAGAAGTGAAGAAGACACTATCTATGAAGGTCAGTTAGAGTACACTTTTTCGTAAAGAATGAACTGTTGGTGTCGTTTCTTTCATAGTACATGGCACAATGCTTTTAAGCCGTCATAAAAAACTTAAATGCCAATTTGAATCCATGATTTGTGTTGAGGGCCTGGGTAAAAGTGCTTTTCGTTTTACGCTGGAGTGTGAACTATAACATAAATGCTTTGCGAATCCAATTTTCCTCTAGGGTTGATAATATGATAAATTGGAACAATTAGATTATGAGTTACTTATATCTCAGCTTTAGCCAACATAAACAATTGATTAGAGCCATTACTTGCATCATTCTTATAAGACTTCAAAGAATGCTGGTTTAGTCATCCAAATGCATAAATGAGGTTAGGCTTGTACATTATAGAACTTTGTTGTTTAAATCTATTATGCAAAGTAGTTGTATATAAGCTCTGGATATGTTGGTCGATGTTGTCTTACTTACACTGTGGCAGAAGTTACATACTGTAAGCAGGCAGACATTGACTACCCAGGGCATGAAGAGAACTTTTCTGAACTTGGTGGAGTAATGGACCATGACCAAGATCGTAATCGGCCAAAGAGGTAGCCGACCATACGTCTATTATCTTAGGCTTCTGCTATGAATGTCATGGGCTATAGCTGCTAATATGCTAAGGTGTTTTCCATCTTTTATCTTTCTTTTTTCCTCCAAAATTAGAGAGTTATATCTATTCTCTTCATGTAATCCACCCTACTACCAACTGTTTAGCTGTTTACTCCTTCGAAGCCCTTCAGAATTAAATGCATATTACGGTCAGCATGGGTGTGTGTGAAAAAGGGACGAACCGATTATATGATTGAAGCTACTTAAAGAGATTACAATACCCCTAGTAATATAATTGAGTCCACTTACTTTTTGGGATCACGTATATCCTGTATTATATTGTTGTTTGGCTTTCACAACGTACAGGAGACGACATCGCGATAGAACTGAGGGGGAGTCCCTCGGATGAATTGTCCAGGTAACTTGCCATCTTGCATTCAGGTCAGTGAGATCGATGCTCTGGAAGATGTGGTGATCCCTGTGCGATTCTCAGCTCGTTCTAGACTCAGAAAGTTGACAGGATCGTTTTGACTAAATGAGAACTGATAACCACTCCTACTTTTGTAATGCGGCTGGGACAATATTAGTGATGAACAGAAGTTGAGCGCACCATCTCTCATTGTGTGGATATCTTTATTCATTTATTCAATTCTTATGGCGACCTCTTCTCTTATTCATAATTTTGTCCTTTCAAGGCAGAAAATATCAATTTTCTACCCATTGTGATTATGATCAATGGTAATGGTATGAAATATGGTACTTGCTCCTTTTAAGTTTAAGACTAGTTTTGGCAACACGTGATGAATATTTAATAGGTAATCTACTAGTAGTATGTAATTCATTAATCCCTTGTTTTGGTTTTGGAGATATGGGATTAAGATTCTTCTACTTTAGGTAATCTAGTAAATTGTCAAAAATCATAAGTTTGATTAATTTCTGGTTTATTCTGTAACTTCAAAAATATGTCAGAAAAATAATGAAGTTGGATTGTTTTCAATTTCCTCATGTTGATTTTTTTTGAAATTGTTGATATGGGATGTTGATGAATTAAAAGTGCTATCTAATCATATAAAATGACATTATTTAGTTAAGAGTGTTTCACGATAAAATACTCCCTACTACTTAAACAAATCCAAACTTTACCGTTTTAAAAACATAAAGTCTTACTGTTACTGTATAAAAAAAGCCATCGAAATGTAATTTAGATATAAAAAAAATACTATTAGTAGTAAATAAAATTGGAGCCGAATTTGCAATGCAAGACATGGAAAATGGAAGCGAGTTGCTCGTCCCCGCCATGGGGCCCCACAGCGAGACATTGTTTCTTCCTCCTTCAAAGAAAAACCCACCGCATGGCCACCCTCCTCCAAATCCATGCTTTCATGCTCCGCCACGCCCTCGATACCAACCTCAGCCTTTGATGGAGTACGTACTAAACAAGCCCAACAGCAGTAAAGCCCATCAGCCTAAAGCCCAAGAAAGAGTATCAGTCCGGCATGACTAAAGAGTTCAGTTCGGCACAACCAAAGAGTTCGGCCCCAGCCTACAGCTCGGTAAAAGCCAACCAATCAAACTCTGCTCTCAGGTCGGCATCAAGCTTTACTCTCAGATCGGCAAAAGCTGCTCGGCAATAATTCAGCAGTTCGGTCTCAGTATTCGACCGAACTAGGAGATAGTGGACTCATGCAGGATTTCCACCTCCACTACACCCACGATCTATTTAGTGGTGTCAAGCAGTCATTAACTCATGCAGGATAGTGGACCCATGCAAGATCGCCACGATCTCCACGACATCCACTACCTAGTAAATAGCTGCATGCCACGATCTTGGTCCTTTGTATAAATAGAACCTAGATCAGATAGATAGGGTAGACTCTCTCGCTTTCTAGAGATAAAATACAAAATAGCAAGTCTGTATTGTAAGCTGTAAGAAAACAGATCAAGCAATACAACTCTGCCCTCATTTCTTCCCGTGGACGTAGATTTACCTCAGTAAATCGAACCACGTAAAAATCTGTGTCGTGATCTGCATCTTCCTGCATTCACTAACATCAGAAATTCGCCGATTCATCACTGGCGCCGTCTGTGGGAAACGAAGAACAAAATTTGTGATAAAGCGAATTTTTGACCCTTTTTCCACCCCAAAAAAAAAAATGCATACCAGATCACATACCACCCGTAATACCGTTCGTGATCACCGTGAGGAAGCTAGTCCAGCTCGCAGGTCTGAAAAACGGCCTCGGGAGACATCTACCTCCGGTTCTCACGAAGGAGGAACAAGCCACTCCAGGAGTCATCGCACCGAGTCTTCCCAGCAGCCCGATTTAAATGAAGCTGTCAAGCTGTTCTTGGCCGAGAAGCAGGAGGAGTTCTTAACCTTCCTGCAGAAGAGCCAACAGCCGGAGAAGACAACGGCGGATTCTCCCTCCTCATCCAGACATGAAAGTCACTACCGCAGTAGTGACGTGTCTTCCAGGAGAAAGAATCCTCAACCCCGACATGTTCCTGTTCCTCCTCGGTACCGGAACCACAGGAGAACTCCATCTCCTCCGTACCAAAGAAATATCGGGTTCGCCATGTACGGAGCATTAAAGACTCCGTTCTCGGACGATATCACCCGAACTCCTTTGCCGCGGAACTACCGGACACCGTCAATGACTTATGACGGGCTAGTGGATCCTCATGACTTCTTGGGACGCTATCAGTATAATATGGCGAACCAGGGTCTCAATGAGGTCCATATGTGCAAGCTGTTCCCCGAGCTGCTCATCGGGAACGCCAGAAGGTGGTTCGACAGCCTTCCTCAAGACAGCATTAGATCCTACCGAGATCTAATGGATGCTTTCCACAGGAGGTTCTTTCAGAAAGCGGAAGCCCGGATCACTTCGGCTCAGCTGCTTTCTATACGTCAAAGTCGCGACGAAAAGATCAGCGACTTTTTGACGAGATTCCACAAGGAATGCCTACAAGTAGATGATCTCAATGATCTACTTGTCATTTCAGCATTCCAAAATGGAATCCTGCCCGGAGCTCTCTACAGAAAGCTCGTGGAATGCAGTCCGCAAACAGCTCAAGAGATGTGGGACATTGCGGACCAGTTCTCCCGTGCCGATGAGGCAGACCGTCGAAAACGGTCTTTAGACAGCTCATCTAGAGGAGACGAAAAGAAGCCCGATCATAGCGATCAGAGGTTTCCTCGCCGAACTCCTTTTGAAAGAATTCAAAGGGCACCGGTACAAGGCAGATTGGGACCACGTCTCAATCCTGAGAAGCCGCCCGCTCAGTTCGTACCCTTAAACAAGTCAAGAGCGGAAATTTTCGAACTACATTCCGATATGTTCGAAAAACCAAGGCGGATGACGAAATCGGCCGCGCGGCGACCTCAGGATCAATATTGCTCCTTCCATCAAGCCCACGGACACGATACCGAGGAGTGCCGAGATTTGGCTGCAGGTATTGATGTTCTTGTGAAAACAGGAACGTTAAAAAAATACCAAAGCAAGCAGCCGAAAAAGAACAAAAGGCAGAGAGGTGCGAACTGCAATCCTCAGGATCCGAAAAAGCATGAGGATCCCGAAGACGACGACGAGCCGCAATATGATGGAGTAATCCAGACTATTGATGCTCTTCCTGCCGGAAAGACTAAGTCGTCCCTAAAAGCAGAACGCAGAGGTTCCAATCAAGAGGAGCCAACACATAAAAGGCTGAAGAAAGACGAAGTGATTACATTTTCAGATGCCGATCCCGTCCCAGCCATCTCTCCTCACCAAGACGCTATTGTCATTCAAGCCGGAGTGGCAAACAAACTGATCCACAGAGTATTTGTGGATACAGGAGCGTCAGTCAGCATTCTTTTTAAAGAATGTTTCGATAAAATGGAAGTGGATCCAGCTCGGCTCAGTCCGGCTCCACTTCCTCTGAAAAGTTTCGCCCAGGAGGACACCCGCCCTGAAGGTATTATCAGCCTTCCGATCACGGTGGGAAAAGCGCCTACAAGCTCCAATACGATGATCGAGTTCTTTGTGGTGAAAGCTCGGTCCCCGTACAACATCATCCTGGGGAGAGACTGGCTCAACACAGTTCGGGCCGTTTGCTCTACTTATCACCTCACCATCAAGATCCCCACTAAAGGTGGGATAGCGGTCATCCGAGGTGATCAAAAGAGAGCAAAAGAATGTCTGCAGATTGCGCTTAAAAGTGCCGAGCAATCAGTTCGGCACCATCAAGCATAGCAATCACAGCAACCGGAGTCAGAGGCAAGCGAGATGACCGAAGTCACTTCAGAGCCGAACTCAATGACCGTTCAGTTATACGAAGATGATCCATCCAGAGCGGTCAAGATCGGCTTCGCAGGAACGCCTCTACTCCGGGAAAAGACCATTCAGCTCCTCAAGGAGTACAAAGATGTCTTTGCATGGTCTCCGTTGGACATGACCGGAGTGCCCCCCGAGGTAATCACTCATCGGTTAAATATTGATCCTTCAATCCGGCCAGTAAAACAGAAGCAAAGACTCTTTGCGGCAGAAAGAAGCCAAGTCATCCATGACGAAGTCCGCCAATTACTAAAAGCGGATGTACTATTCGAGGTGAAATATCCTTCTTGGGTGGCCAATCCTGTGATGATCAAGAAAAAAGGAGGAGGATGGCGGATGTGCATAGATTTTACCGATCTAAACAAGCACTGTCCTAAAGATTGCTATCCCCTTCCGAATATAGATAAAAAAGTAGAAGCTTTGATCGGCTTCGAAATTTTCTGTTTTCTTGATTTATACAAAGGATATCACCAAGTGTTGATGGATGAGAGTGACGCTCCGAAAACAGCTTTCATTACCGATTTCGGCATTTTCGCTTATAAAAAGATGCCATTCGGTTTAAAGAATGCCGGAGCCACTTATCAAAGGATGGTAGACAAGCTTTTTCGGCACCTAATCGGAAAACAGGTTGAAGTGTATGTCGACGACATAGTTGTCAAAAGCAAAAGCACTTCGGAGTACGAAGACAACCTCAAATCCACTCTCAACGTGCTCCGAAAAGCCAACCTCAAACTCAACCCCCAAAATGTACCTTTTTGGTAGATTCGGGAAAGTTTCTGGGTTGTTTGGTTTCAAAGGACGGACTCAAGGCAAACCCCTCAAAAGTTCAAGTCGTTCAGAACATGGCAATGCCGAAGTCCATACATGACGTACAAAGGCTAACCGGATGTCTAGCCGCACTGAATCGATTCCTTTCCCAAGCAGCCGAAAAGCAACTGCCGTTCTTCAAGGTGTTGAAAAAGGCACCAAAGTTCGAGTGGGGAGCCGAGCAGAAAAAGGCCTTTGACGAGCTCAAAAGTTATCTAGCCGAGCTTCCTATTCTCTCTGCTCCAACCGAAGCCGAAGTAATTTTCTTATACTTAGCGGCATCCGATCAAACCATTAGCGCGGTGCTTGTACGAGAAGAAGGCCTAAAGCAGTTTCCCATCTACTTTACAAGCCGAGCATTAAGAGGTCCAGAAACAAGGTATCAACCTCTGGAAAAAATTGCTCTGGCGTTAGTAAATGCAGCAAGGAGACTGCGGCCATACTTCTATGCTCACAAGGTATGCGTCTTAACCGATCTGCCTCTTCGGCAAGTTTTGACCAAGCCAGAAGCATCAGGCAGAATCGCCAAATGGGCCATAGAGCTGGGAGAACACTCAATCGAGTACCTACCTCGAAAAGCCATCAAGGGACAAGCCTTGGCAGATTTTCTTGCAGAGGCCAAGTTCGATCAAGCAATCCCTGTCATTGCCGAACAGAAAAATTCTACCAATGCCGAACTAGCACAGCCCTTGGAATCCGAAGAAGAGCCGCCGGACTGCTGGAGCGGATTCGTAGATGGAGCTTCAAACAAGATGGGAAGTGGAGCTGGTATTTTACTTGTCGCTCCCGACGGACACGAGGTAACCTACTCACTTCGGTTCCTATTCCCCACTACTAATAATGAAGCCGAGTACGAAGCCCTCCTGGCCGGACTCCAGTTAGCGCAAAATCTGCTCGTCAAATCTCTCAAAGTCCATTGTGATTCACAAGTCATAGTAAATCACATGTTGGGTACAAGTGAAGCTCGTGACGAGAGAATGAAGAAGTATTTGGACAAAGCGCAAAGCATCAGCCGAAGTTTCTCCTATTTTCGGATAATCCGCGTTCCCAGAACGGAAAATAGCCGAGCAGATACCTTAAGTAAGTTGGCCTCAGATCCGAGCTCAAAGGCGGAAGAATTAATGCATCGAAGCATTGATGAAGCCGAGGTACTTTCAGTGTCCAGCTCGCCGAACTGGATGACGCCAATCTTGCAGTATCTGGATCAAGGACAATTGCCCGAGGATAAGAGAGAAGCTCGGAAGATCACGTGCCGAACACTTCGGTACGAACTTCATGAAGGAGTCCTCTTTAGAAAGTCTTACCTCCAGCCGTTATTGCGGTGCGTAGGACCAGAAGAGACGGACTACATCCTCAGAGAAGTTCATGAAGGATCGTGCGACAGCCACATCGGAGCTAGAGCTTTAGCTAAAAAAGTTCTAAGATGGGGATATTATTGGCCAACCTTGGTACAAGAAGCAGTGCAGCTCGTCAAGACATGCCCGAAGTGCCAAATCCATGCAAATGTCCCAAGGATGCCGCAGACCGATCTATCCACTATGCAAAGCCCTTGGCCTTTCATGCAATGGGGCATAGACATAGTGGGACCACTTCCTCAAGCTCCTCGGCAAATGAAATTCCTTATCGTTGCCGTGGACTACTTTACGAAGTGGGTGGAAGCTGAACCATTAGCTACGATAACGAGCTCGAAGGCATTGGATTTCGTCTGGAAGAACATAGTGTGCCGATTTGGCATACCCCACATCCTCATCTCGGATAACGGGACTCAGTTCACCGACAAGACGTTCAAGAATTGGTGCCAAGAGCTGAATATTCAACAGCGGTTCACTTCGGTCTCTCATCCACAAGCAAACGGACAAACGGAGGTAACAAATCGTATCCTGGTGAAAGGGTTAAAAGCTCGGTTAGAACAAGCCAAAGGACAATGGGTAGAAAATCTCCCTCAAGTCCTATGGTCCTACCGAACTACACCCACAACCTCCAACGGTGAAACTCCGTACAGTCTGGTGTACGGCACTGAAGCCGTGATTCCGGTGGAGATCGGCGTACCCAGTCCCCGAACTCTAAATTTCTCCTCAGAAATGAATGACGACGGACTGAGAGCCGAGCTAGATCTTGCCGAAGAAAGAAGAGAATTGGCATGCATAAAAGCAGCCAAGTACAAGGAGCAAGTAGCCCGGTATTACAACCAAAGGGTGAAGAAGCTGCAATTTCAAGTGGGAGATCTCGTCTTGAGAAACAACGAAGTAAGCCGAGCAGAAAAGCTGGGCAAGCTCGAACCCACATGGGAAGGTCCGTATCGGGTGTCAGAAGTCCTCGGCAAAGGGTCTTACAAATTGGCTCACATGTCAGGAGAACAGGTACCCCGAACATGGCACATTTCCAACCTCAAAAAGTTCCATTTGTAAGAGACAGTCCGGTCAGTCAGTCTTGAGTCCTGTTCAGTCAATGTGCTTTATTTGGTTTACTTGGTCTTTATTTGTCTCTGTGCGTTTTGTCTGTGTGTTTTGTCTGTCTCTGTGCGTGTCGTCTCTTACAAATGTTACTGAGGTATCTTGTTCTTCGAAGGCTGATCCCCTTCTTAGAACATATACAAGCCAACGATTGTGAGTCAAAGCTTCTACAGAAGATACAAGACCACAATTCAGCTTAAACAAGCAGTTCGTCTGAAACGAGCTGCAACAAGCCAACGATTGTGAGTCAAAGCTTCTACAGAAGATACAAGACCACAATTCAGCTTAAACAAGCAGTTCGTCTGAAACGAGCTGCAACAAGCCAACGATTGTGAGTCAAAGCTTCTACAGAAGATACAAGACCACAATTCAGCTTAAACAAGCAGTTCGTCTGAAACGAGCTGCAATAAGCCAACGATTGTGAAGTCAAAGCTTCTAAAGAGGATACAAGACCGCAATTCAGCTTAAGAATCAAGCACTTCGTCTGAAACGAACTGCAACGAAAGTCCGATTCTCGCGATAAAACTTGCCTGAATTAGGACAAGGGAAAGTCCGATCCACGCGATAAAACTCGCCGAATTAGGACAAGGGAAAGTCCGATCCCCAAATTAGGACAACGGAAAGTTCGATCCGAGCGATAAAACTCGCCAAATTAGGACACAAACCAAGTCCGGTCAAAGAAGAGTTCACTTCATCAGACCGAGGACAAACATCAACTTACCCCGTACCTTTATCCAGAATGCCGAAGTGATTCACTTCACTTTTCGGGGGGGTAGTGATGGAGTACGTACTAAACAAGCCCAACAGCAGTAAAGCCCATCAGCCTAAAGCCCAAGAAAGAGTATCAGTCCGGCATGACTAAAGAGTTCAGTTCGGCACAACCAAAGAGTTCGGCCCCAGCCTACAGCTCGGTAAAAGCCAACCAATCAAACTATGCTCTCAGGTCGGCATCAAGCTTTACTCTCAGATCGGCAAAAGCTGCTCGGCAATAATTCAGCAGTTCGGTCTCAGTATTCGACCGAACTAGGAGATAGTGGACTCATGCAGGATTTCCACCTCCACTACACCCACGATCTATTTAGTGGTGTCAAGCAGTCATTAACTCATGCAGGATAGTGGACCCATGCAAGATCGCCACGATCTCCACGACATCCACTACCTAGTAAATAGCTGCATGCCACGATCTTGGTCCTTTGTATAAATAGAACCTAGATCAGATAGATAGGGTAGACTCTCTCGCTTTCTAGAGATAAAATACAAAATAGCAAGTCTGTATTGTAAGCTGTAAGAAAACAGATCAAGCAATACAACTCTGCCCTCATTTCTTCCCGTGGACGTAGATTTACCTCAGTAAATCGAACCACGTAAAAATCTGTGTCGTGATCTGCATCTTCCTGCATTCACTAACATCAGAAATTCGCCGATTCATCAGCCATGTCACCATGTTCATCGCCAACCTCTCTTCAGCTGATCCGCGCAGCGGCACTCGTCAGGCGCGCCAACTGTTCGATCAATTGCCGCAACAACCCGATGTCCCCCTATGCAACGCGATGATCAAGTCCCACCTCTCTTCTCGTCAGTTCTCTGAAGCCATTCATCTCTATAATTGTCTTAGGAGGGAGGAAGGCTTCCTACCCGACAATTACACTTTTACCATTCTCACCAAGTGCTGCATCTTGACTTCATCGATTGTGGAAGGGATGGAAGTGCACGCTCACGTGTTGAGATATGGTTTTAACTCGAATTTATACGTGGCCAATGCGTTGGTTGACATGTATGGGAAGATGGGGCAAATGGGCTTCGCTAGGAAAGTCTTTGATGAAATGACTGAGAGGAGTTCTGCGTCGTGGAACGCTCTCATGTATGGGTATATCAGGGGTGGATATATGGGTGCTGCGGAAGGAGTTTTCAATGCTATGGCTTCCATGCCCGAGAAGGATTTGTTGTCGTGGAAGATGATGATTGATGTGTATGTGAAGTCAGGGAAGATGGCATCAGCTGAGATGTTATTTTATGCAGTCCCTGAGAAAGATGTGGAGCTGTGGAATACTTTGATTGGAGGGTATGTGAAGTTAGGGTATATGAGATCAGCAAAGTTGTTGTTTGATGCCATGATGGAGAAAAATGTGGTGTCTTGGACCACCATGATGAAGGGGCATGTGAAGCTAGGGCAAATGAGATCGACTAATATGATTTTTGATGCAATGCCAGAAAGAGATTTAGGATCTTGGAATACTTTGATTGGAGGGTATGTGAAGTTAGGTGATATTGCAGCAGCCAAGATGTTGTTTGATTCCATGCCAGAGAAAAATGAAGTGTCTTGGAGTATGATGATCAATGCTTATGTGAACATGGGAGACATGAGATCAGCTAACATGTTGTTTGATATTATGCCGTACAAAAATGTGGTTGCTTGGAGCACTATGATCAATGGCCATGCAAAGTTAGGGCAGATGAGAACAGCTAAGATGTTGTTTGATGCCATGCCCGTGAAAAATGTGATATCTTGGAATACTATGATAAATGGATATGAGAAGTTGAGGGACATGCGAGCAGCCAAGATGCTGTTTGACGTGATGCCAGAGAAAGGTATTGTGTCTTGGACCACTATGATTGACGGGTATGTGAAGTTGAGGAACATGAAATGGGCGAAAATGTTGTTTGATGCAATGCCGGAGAAGAATGTGGTTGCTTGGTCCACTATGGTCAGTGGATATGTAAATATGGAGGATATGAGATCGGCAAAGATGTTGTTTGATGCCATGCCAGATAAAAACGTGGTTTCCTGGAATACTTTGATTGGTGGGTTTGTGAAGTTAGGTGATTTAAAATCGGCTAAGATGTTGTTTGATGACATGCCTGAGAAAAATCTGGTGTCATGGACCACTATGATCAACGGTTATGTGAAGTCAAGGGAGATGAGATTGGCGGGAATGTTGTTTGATGCTATGCCAAAGAAAGATGTGGTGTCTTATAATACTTTGATTAAAGGGTATGTGATTTCAGGGGATATTAGATCAGCCAAGACGCTGTTTGATACCAAGCCGGAAAAAAATGTGGTGTCTTGGAATACTTTGATTGGTGGTTATGTGAAGATAGAGGATATGAAAATAGCCATGAAGTTGTTCGATGCTATGCCAGAGAAAGATGCGGTGTCTTGGAATACGATGATCAAGGGGTTTTTGAAGTTGGGGGAGATGACATCAGCCAAGATGTTGTTCGATTCCATGCCAGAGAAAGATGTGGTATCTTGGAATATGTTGATTGATGGGTATGTGAAATTGGGGGATATGAGATTAGCCAAGGTGATGTTTGATGCCATGCCAGAGAAAGATGTAGTCTCGTGGACAACTATGGTTCATGGATATAGTAGCATTGGTGATGTAGATCATGCTAGGCAGCTATTTGATATGATGCCTGGCAGGAATATGTGTTCTTGGAGCACAATGATTGGTGGATATTGTAAGAAGAAGAAACCCCATCAAGCATTGTTGTTGTTCCAGCAGTTCCTTGCATGCAACGTGTTTGAGCCCGATAGAATTATGATTCTTGCTGTTCTTCCAGCCATTGCAGATTTGGGTGCTCTGGATTTGGGGAATCGGGTGTATGAATTCATGAAGAAAAAGAAGTTGGAGGTATATGCAGAAGTTTCGACAGCAGTGGTGCACATGTATGCTAACTGTGGGGAAATTGAGAAAGCAAGAAAAGTTTTTTGCGAGGTTCGAGCAAGAGATGCATCTATGTGGACTGCTTTCATCAACGGCTTGGCACTCAACGGGTGTGGCAAAGAGGCACTACAAGCGTTTGCAGATATGAAGAGAAATGGGTTCAACCCAAACGAGGATACCTTTGATGGTATCTTGTCAGCTTGCAGTTATGGTGGTTCAGTAGAAGAAGGAATCAGACGGTTCATTAAAATGGGAGAGTTGGGACTCAACCTAAGCTAAAGCATTACAGCTGTTTAGTTGATCTCTTGGCTAGAGTTGGATGCACGGAGGAAGCAGAGATATTGATTGGAGAGCATGCCTTACGAGGCTGATGAGATCATGCTGGCTTCGTTGCTGCTTGCGTGTGTTCATGCGAAGGACGCTGTCAGAACTGAGAAAGCGGTCAGAAAGGCGATGGATGTGAGACGAGCTAGAGAAGCCAAGAATGAGATGTGGTACAGCGCAATTGAGATGAATAACCAGATTTTGGTGGTGGTTGATGGAGATAAGTGCCTTCCGTTTTGGGAAGTCACACATTTGCTGTTGGATCAATTGCATATGCACATCAAGATTGTAGTTGGAAGTAAAGTACTAATTTTTGAGTTGAAGAAATAGGAGTAGTTTTGATATTTGGAGGGAAATTGATTAATAGAAATCATGAGATTGCGCTTCAATTTACTGTCACGAAATGACTATAAAACGGTCACGAAATTGATCATTACTGTTTTTCAAAGTGCTGTTTTGTGCGATTATATTTTCCCAATTTTCATTTCTTTGATTTTATTATTTGGAAAAATAAATTTTTTTGTTAGTAGTTTGGATGGATGGCCCGTGAGAAATATTATTTTATTTTCAAATAATTCGAATTAGTAGTATTTGTTTATTTTTTATTAGTTTTTCGTTATGGATAAAAACAAATTTACTCAACAAATTCTTTCGAATGGACTGATGATCACTCTATTATCAAAAATAAATTGATAACAAATATAAATAAGTGTGTGAACGATCATCGTATTATTCAACAATGTACACAAAAAGGGAAACAACGTCTAAAAGATAGTGAAATGAGAACAACAAAATAGAGAGGAGAGAATGAAGTGAGAAAAGAACGAAATAAATAATTTGTATGCACTAGATTAGTATACTATCAAGGGAAAAAAATTGACACACAAATAGAAATTAATTAGGATTAAACTTTTAGAAACTAGTTGAAAAGTTTATTTTGAAGCAAACCTCAACTTTTAAATGTAAATTAACTTTTAATTTTAAATCTACTTTTCAATAATAAATTGTGTTAAAGTTCCTGTCATGATTTGAATTTTAATAGTTAAAATATTGAACGAAAAAGAAAATAAAAAATATTTTTTTTGAAGGTAAACGATATTTCGATAAACTTTAGAAAGAACTACTTATTTTGTTGAGAAGAAAATGTTAGAAATTTAAAATTTGAACATATTTTTTTCCAGTTAATTATGTAAAAATGCAAAATTAAATAAAATTGGCTAAAATTATCCACAAAAATCCAATCAAACGCTCAAAAATATATACTATATATACATAATCCCACCATTTCACTCTTAATAATGAATTTATATATTTATTTAAATTGAGGTAAAATTATTGAAATTAAAAAATATATATATATAAATAAAATAAAATTATTATTCAAATAAAATAATACTGTAAAATTAAAAAAACAAACAAAGAAAAAGGAAAAGTGTAATATACCTGCGCGGTGCGTCCTTCCGAGCCGGCACACGCACGTGTGTGAGCGCAGCATGAGACGCGCGCAAGCAGATCCACGTTGCAGGTGCATGCCCTGCAACGCAGCAGTGCCTCTCCACCTCCGGTCGGGTTGAATTTAACAGATTAATATTATCCCAATTATGTGTAGACCACACCACACACAAAGGGATCGATCATGCCAAGAAAATCTCTCGACTCTCCTGCAACTTGGGACCTATGCAATAATAATAACCAATGGAAGAATGTACAAACAAAGCATAAATTCATATCCACATATATGGACTTGTTTCCATACTCATCAAGATCATTTCCATGTCTTGTTCTTGCACCGTGTATTAGTCTTAGTAGCCTTTGTAGTTGAACGATCTTGTGGCTCTGCGCGACTTTTGCTAGCCAAGGCCTCATGATTCACCACCATGATCCCTTTCTCAAAATAAGGCACCTCATCTCTCACCCTTTGATTGTCAATCAAAACATCGTCATCATCTTCGCCTTCATCTTCCTGCACATCAGTTAACTCAACAACAACATCATCATCATCACCATTGTCGCCTCAAACGATGAGATAAGGCAAAAGAAACACTCACATTTTGATAAGCATGTGTAGTAGAAGGAGGGTGGTGTCTTGTTGGTTTTGGCAGAGGGCCAGGATGGGCGCTCTCGGGTAAAAGCACGCCACCCAAGTTATACTCTGCTAGAAGCTGAGATGCTAGGTGAGTCCCCACTGGCATCCGGTGGTACGTTGATTTTGGTTTCCGAGGCAAAGGCAAGTCCAATGTACCATCCGGCCAAATAACTGACCTAAAATAGTCTTCCTTTTCCTCTTCGAATAGACTCCTCAGCTTATGTGCTCGCCTTTGCAGACCTTCAAGCCTTTCAAGAATGTCTTCATGATCCTTATTACAATCTCTAGCCTCGTCGTTCCCCAACTCACTATCGCTCTTTCCTTCTTCACACGTACCTGCCACATGAAACATTGATTATTTGAAAAAAAACAACTCTTGATTAATAAACAGAGAGATGTCTTTTTTCCTCACCAGAATTATTCACCACATTGTGAGAAATCTGTTGGTTATGCTTCTTATGTTCTGCGAAAAGGAAATTTCATCAAACTCTTTCAATTGCCATACACAAAATGGAGTTGAATGTGATGAACAGGAGAATGCACCATAGTAAGAGAAGAGGTTGTGGCGCGACATATAGGCTTCTACGTTGTTTGTTGCTTCACTTCTTCGTCTTCTCTTCCGCGACAGGGCCTGATCACTTGGGGCGTTGTTGTGGGCGTATGCTCGGGATTGTGCATCCAGCTTCTTGATTTGCAACTCGACCCATTTGCAACGCCACATAAGAGGGTGGATAAATGCTCTCCAGTGAGATGTCAACTTCCTCCTAAATAAATGTTTCACAAAACTTAAAATCATGTAATCATGATCTTGATTGTGATGAATTTAGATGTCTTCATAAGAGACCAATGACAGCAATTTGTTCCTTTATATAGTTGGCCATATTTTAGATGAAACAAACAAAGGAAATACAGATCATGTTTCAATTGTGTGGAGAACTGTAATAGGTACTACCAACCTCTTGGTGAACAGGTTGGGGAATTTAGATTCAACATCATCACAATCCGAGCCATCAAAGGAGCTATCCGAGCCATCCGAGTGATCTAACTCAACCCCACCAGAACCCGAACATTCGTTGTGCATATCCTGACTTCCTTCGTCATCAAAGTATGCACCGTGATCCTCCTCGTCCAACATCATCAGCTCCTCTTCAAGTGTTTTGGCAAAATCATCGTATTCATCACTCGTTGAAGCTTCCATCTTTCTAGATTCTATATTGACACAAAATTAAAAATACACAATCCCACCTTTACAATTCTTCAGAAGATAATTGCTACAACTATTAAATCAGAAATCCTACAAGTTCACAATTTAGAAAATTGATCATGAAATTAAAAGATTTATGGAATCTGACTCAAATTCAGTCAAAAATCATTACTTAAAAGAATAGAATTGAGACACAATTTAAATCCACAATACATAAAATAACATAGTACACAAATAATAGGATAGTGTTTATGGTTATTGAATTGGTATTTTTTCATGGTAAGTTGGTAATTTGATAAGTAGACCAAATTATCAATTACTGTATTGGTATTCTTTTATCTCCCTGCAAACCCTAACCGTATCTCAATAAACCCTACAAAAACCTAAATCTTTTCTTTTACTATATTTCCAGATCTCGATACATATTATGTACGTATATTTCCAGATTTCGCATTCTTTTTATATCTCCCAAGCAAACCCTAATGAGTCTCTATTTTTAAGATTTCGTAATATGTATTTTTCCAGAAATCGTAAAAAATGTTTGTATGAATATGTTCAGTTTAAGAAGAAAAGGCAGCCATACAATGAAAACAATCGAGAATTTAGAAAGTAAAACCTGCAAACCGCTCTATTTATCGAGATTTCGTGATATGTATATTTCCAGATTTTGTATAATTAAGCTGTGTGTATTTCCAGATTTAGTTTAAGAAGAAAGGCATATGAATCGAGCGAGTAAAACATACCGTGAGTGAAAATGATGATCGCAAAACTTGTGAAATTGCTAATTTACGTGGGAATTGGAATTACGCTTTAATGAATCCTACGTATTCCAATAATTCCATAATTATGCTTTTTAAACTTCCAATTCACAAATAGTAATGGGCCTCTAATCATAACGTTCACGTATATCTCAAAGCCCAAACTAAAAAATTGCCTTATTTAGGAGTATCATAATTAAGTATTAGCACTCTACTCATATTGGAAACTTTTCCATGTGGAATGGAGTGAGTGTTTGCTAATATATTAGAGTAGTACGAATACTTATTTTTTTACAAATTCCGTTTGCAAAATTAACAAGAATCAATAGTGATTTTTTTAGAGAATCAAGAGTTGAGATATGTGTAGCTTTATCTATGAGAATGATCGATATTCATATATGTAATATGTTGATAGATAGTATTATGTGTAACTCAGTATTTTCCATAGTTATAATAACATAAAGCATTTAATTGAATTTTTAAGTTTGAATTAACAGTTGGGATGTTTACAAATGATCTAATTATGATAGTACTACTACAAAACGTTCATGCATTTTATACCTAGGGTAAAGCGGAGCGTGCGGAGGAAGAGGGGCATATAGAGAGAAGAGAAAGTGGATGTCCCTGAGATTGAAGAAACGACAACTTCGGATGTGAAAGAGGTGCTCTGCTGCAGCTTCATCACTCTCTCTAATGTGTGTGAATCTTCAGAAGCTTCGTTCTCGAGTTCCCGAGTCTTCATGTTGCTATTATATATAGATAGCTCTTCAAGCTAAGAATTTATGGAAGATGAAGCATGACTGATGCAACACTAAGTGTGCTTGCAGCTCGACATGAAGCACTAGAGTGCATTCAGATTAATTGAGCTAGATTTCTGTGAGAAGATCAGCTGTAATGGCATTGCAATTTGAAAGCTTAGGATATCAGGCATTCAAGACGTAGATACAGGTGCCTTTAGCAAAGCATTTGACTGATAATGGTTTTATTGACTGGTCGAGACTTCCCTGGGAAATGTTGCTGGACAACTAATATCAAATGGAATTTGGTAGCGAATCTTCCCATCCTCAATCAATTTGAAGGCCTTATGTGCTGCCTTAAATTGCCAAGCACATGACATGAGGGGGATTCGACCGTTGTCTAATAACAAGACAACCATATGAATACTATAAAACCTCCAATTAAGGATTGAAACACAATTTATTAGTTGAATACATGGAATAGATAATAGGAATTGGAAATCTTGAAATGATCAAGAAATGGAAATAAGTAGAGCTATGGTGCTTCTTCAGTGGCTGCCCTGTGGTAAACAGTAGTGGCAGTAGAATTTAGAGGATCTGCATTATACTGACCGTAAAATGCATAAATACCCACTGTAATTATGCCCAGCACTATAAATCTCACCCATGCCTCGTAGTGCAGCTGCAAAATATAGGATCAGTCAGATACAACAAACCTTCAAATTTCTCATGCTTTTATAATACTAAGAATTTACCTGAGCGAATAAAAACATGTTGACGAAGATGCTAACACACGGAACAATTGGAACCCCGGGACATGAAAAACCCGGTGGATCTTTGTACACCTGTACACAATCAACTTGGAGATTATACTAAGCAACTTTATTGACCCCTCAAGTATGTATCTGTGGAATTGAAATTACTTACTTGTCGTAGATAGAGAGCTGCACCACAAAACACAGCGACTACACCACCTAGAATTATAAAAACAAATGAAGCTTGGAAACGGAAGAGGGCACCAGAAGCAAAACCACAGCAGGCAAGTGTGCAGAGACAGATGATGCCTTCTCCCCTCCTAGAAATCCCCTTGCTAGTGACCTCACTTGACCTCTTATCCGTCCAGCGAAGGGTTACCACACATGCTGAAACTACTGAATAACCCGTCTGAAACAAATCATATATGGTTAGACACTCTTATAAATTTATTTTTTAAAAGATCAACAGTGTTGTATAACAAGCTTGCACACAATTTTACATAAAGTAGTAACGGATCAGAAGATCATGCTTTTTTCCATGTTCACAGTTAATAGGAATCTTTCTTGTCCAAGTACATCATACCAAGGTTCCAACTGATAGAATATGCGAGAGCACTTCCACGTTTAGCAGTCCGGACAAGATGATGGAAACTAGACCAACCCACACTTGAGAATGAATTGGGGTATGTCGTGTTGGGTGTACTTTCGCAAATATTGCAGGTAGTAAACCATCCCTTCCAAGTCCAAGATATAACCGTGACTGCCAAATAAAATCAAGCAAATGAGTCGTTGGCCATAGCTTGACTGAGACGAGTCATGTATTGAGGTAAAGATGAACAAGCAAATCACCTGAACATAAAGCCCAACCAGAAGCGTCGTTGTGAGTCCAGCAACAGCACCAATGCTGATTAACACAGATACATATTGCAATCCCTTTGAAGTAAAAGCTTCTGCCAAGGGAGCATCATCCCCAAGAAATTGGTATGGGACCATTCCAGTAATCACTAAGCAAACACCAACGTACAATACAACACAGACCAGGAGACTACCAATTATGCCAAGAGGTAAATCTCTCTGCAACATCAAGTTGATGCAGTAGGAATTGGTTATGAAGTAGTATTAATAGCCTTCTGTGACAACAAAAATAAGTGAAAATATGATCTCAATTAATCTCCCTTTTGCATACCTGGGGTCTCTTGGATTCTTCAGCAGAATTAGCAACTGCATCAAATCCAACATAAGAAAAAAAGACCACTGTTGATCCAGTCAATATTGACTGCACACCATTTGGGGCAAAAGGAGTCCAATTTGAGACATCAACCTCAAATGCTCCAACAATGATGATAAACATAACAATGAGAACCTGCAAAAAGTATCATATGAATCCTGTCGTATTATTATATTTGAATTTAGCGCCTGGTAAATAATTAAGTATGAAGCACCACAGAGCTGCACAGAAGAAGCACTACATAAATCTTCACCAATATGCTACAATGAAGCAGACCATGCATCTGTTAGAAGCATTTGAAATATCTGCACCACCACTATGCTCATTTGGTTGCTATTTTTCTTATTTCTACTACACTGAGTACACATACATCTGTTAGAAGCATTGCAAAGAAGAATGATGGCATGTCACATAGATTAGACCAATTGAGTCCTGGTAGACAATTCAAGCTCACATTGGCACTAACTTTTTAACTAGCTAGAATTCTGAGCATCATAGACAGTGACTAAAAGAATGAAATTACAAGGTGTTATTCCTCCTCTGCTAACGGCTGAAAGCCAACTATAGCTTTTACTCAATCTTAATTTTTGTCTTTGCATGTGTGGAGAATTACTATATGACATTTCATTCTCATGCATATCAGTGCTAAAAATATGAGTCTAAAAGAAGGCTGGGCCTCAACCGGAGTTTCATCGAAAGTGTCTTATAAAGTTCTCGTATACACAAGAACTCAGCGAGAGCTCTCAGATTGTATTTGAGCACCCATCAAAAGGTCTAAGAGCACCCAGGTAAGTTAATGCATAACTATTTCAACATTGTGTTCCTAACAAAATCTTGGATACTGCTTAGAGAAAATGTCATAATCTTAAAAAGTCTTACTTTAGGTCCCTTATATTCATTGATTTGTACAAAAATATCAAGTGCCATCCTATCAATATAGGTTTCTGCAGCTAGATTATCTTTTAAAAAAAGAAGAAACTTTCAGGATGTGTAGACAACCTTTGTCACTGTCATGATTGAATTCAGCACTGAGGACTCTCCAACACCCCGACACAAGACTACCGTCAGAAGCACGAGGAGGATAGGAGCTAATACATTAATAGATAAAGCTCCAAAAACTTCTTCTCCATGCCCAACCCAGCTAGGAATGTTACCCTGGATGAAGGGAATCAGCTCTAGAACGGTAACTACATAGCTTGCTAGGCTACGAGCTATGCTAGCAGCCCCAATATGATAGTCAAGCATCAACTGAGCAAACACAAGAAAAGCTGTAAGCTCGTTGAATGCTGAGTATGTATAAAGATATGCTCCCCCAACAACAGCTGGAAAGCGAGAAGCTAATTCAGCATAGCAGAGCGCATTGAGCACACAAGATGCCCCTGCTATGATGAAACTAATCGTAACTCCTGCATTTGAAATCAAAAGAATAGAATTTCATTAAAGTGATGAATAATTTTCTTCAAATGACAATGTGGTATACTAATAAATATTCTTTGAACAGCAGCCTGGTTCCAAATATTCAAACTGCAAATGTGAATTACCAAAAGCCCCAAAAGTTGGATACTATGCTTAAAAGCCGGACATTGAAATAAAAATAAAAAAAATTAATCATTTAGATCAAGATTGGATGTAGAGAAAATGATCATTGACTTGCAGAAACAGGGGGGAAAAGTAGCCTTTGAATAAGTGAATCTAACCAAGCCATCTTGGCTACTAATTCCGACAATGTAGAATCATATCCTCAACAAATTCTTTCCAAATTATGCCAGTGCCTCTTATTAAGAAAGCTAGCTGATGGATCCGCGAATTTCTGATGTTAGTAATTGCTGGTAGAGAATGAAAACTACGACACAAAGAATTTACGTGGTTCGATTTACTGAAGTAAATCTACGTCCACGGGAAGAAGGGAGGGCAAGATTGTATTGCTTGATCTGTTTTCTACAGCTTACAAATACAAACTTGCTATTTGCTATTTTATCTCTAGAGAGCTTAACCTTCTTCTATCTGATCTAAGTTCTATTTATATCTTGAACTAAGATCGTGGCTTGCATCACCACCCTAAGTCGTGGATGTCGTGTAGGTCATGGCCTAAGATCGTGGATGTAGCGTAGGTCATGACCTACGATCGTGGCCTGAGTTGACACCACGTGGTAGTGGGTGTGTTGGACATCCTGTATGGGTCCACTAACTCCTTGTTCGGTCGAATACTGAGACCGAACTGCTTTGGTTGCCGATCTGAGAGTAGAGCTTGATGCCGACCTGAGAGCAGAGCTTGATTGGATGGCTTTTACCGAGCTGTAGGCTGAGGCCGAACTCTTTGGTAATGCCGAACTCATACTCCTGCTTTGGTTGCCGATCTGAGAGTAGAGCTTGATGCCGACCTGAGAGCAGAGCTTGATAGGTTGGCTTTTACCGAGCTGTAGGCTGAGGCCGAACTCTTTGGTAATGCCGAACTCATACTCTTCCTTGGGCTGATGGGCCGTCATTGCTGTTGGGCTTGTTTAGTACGCACCCCATCACTACCCCCCCCCGAAAAGCGAAGTGAATCACTTCGGCGAAGCGAGTCACTTCGGCATTCTGGAAAAGGGTACGGGGGAGGCTGAAGTCAGGGGACGTGCCCTGCGCGTGACTGCATTAAATGCGGCATTAAATGCGACAGTAAAATCCGGCCGTCGAATCCTGAAAAGGTGGAATATGAAACGGTGCGATGATTTGAAATCTTTTCCAAATCTGATAAATACCGCCTTTCTTCATCATTTGAACACCTTTGCTATTGGCTTCTTTTGCACTCTCTATCTTTTGCGTGAAAAATTTCCTTCCGCTTTCAAAAATTTCCTCAGGATTTCTTCAAACTTTCAAAGAGTAAGAACCATGTCTGCTTCTTCTTCGTCTGAGTCTGGTAGCGGTAGAAAAGGGGGTAAGGGGTCTTCTAGCCGGAAAGAATCCGGGGAGAAGACCGTAGAGTATTTTCACAGTATCTTGAGTAAGGATACTGTGATATCCCTTTACGAAAAATACTCTTTTCCTGGGGGGAAGGCGGTGGTTCCCGACGATGATCATAGGGCTAACGACCCGCCGGAGGGTTATGCCACCGTTTACGAAGCCTGCTTAGAATGCGGGCTTCGTTTCCCTCTTCCCCCACCTTTTGTAGAGCTTCTTGATTTTTTTCAACTCCCTTTAGGTCAGGTGACTCCGAATTCTTGGAGGCACTTGTCGGCTTTTGCTGCCGAACTCCGTAGGTTAGATAAGGATCTGTCTCTGCGGGCAATCCTTAATTTTTTCCAATTTAAAAGGAAGGGATCTTGGTTTTACTTGATCCCCTTACAGCCTTTTAGGGCATTCTGCAAAACCAAGTGGCCGAAATGGCAAAACCGCTTCTTTTTTTATAATAGGACAGCGGCTCCGGGCTTCCCCTGGAGAGGGCCGAAGTCCGTGATTCCTCATCCTCGGTTAGAACCATTGGCCGAGCTCGATGGCGAGCTCAACAAGATTCCCATAGTTAGGAAACAATACACGGAGTCTGAGCTCGTCAAGGGCGACGTCGTGTTCGACATCTCGTCTTGCTTTCTTGCTTTTTGGCAGTGTACATGCTGAACAAGGCTACCCGAAAATCTTCGGAGTCCAAGGAGCCGGAGAGGCCGAAAACCACCAGCTCGGCGTCTGATGCCGAGAGGACTCCGAAAAGGCAAAAAACCTCTTCGGATCCGAAGAAGCCGGAGTCAACTTCGGCAAAGGGGAGGGGGAAGGCCCAGAAGCCCCCGAGAGCGCCAGAGAAAGACGTGGTCTTGGCGCCTCCTTCGGAACATATCTGTGAGCCGTTTTTATGGCCCACGGACTTCGCCGAGGTGAATTCTCTTCTTGATTTTCTGGCCTTGCTTTTTTCCTGTATTTTTTGTGGTCCCTTTGTTGACTTTTTTCTTTATTCATTTTCAGAGGAACGATATGCTCTCCAAGCTCGTCGCCGTCGAACTCTCCAAAGCGTCCAATGACTATGCTGAGATGCAGAGGAAGTTGGCGGCTGCTTGTCATCGGGCCGAACAGGCTGAGGCTAACTTTGAGAAGGCCAGAGCTGCTAGGATTTCGGCCCAGGATGAAGCTCAGTTTGCCAAAAACCAGCTCGTCATCCAGCGGGAGCAGACGAAACGGAGGGATGCTGCTGCCGTGGTTGCCCAAGGGGAGGCTCTCCGTGTTTACACGGAGAAACTCTTTTTGAGCAGCCAGTTCTCGGCCTTTGTCGGTAGTCTGGTAAGGCTAATTGCCGATAAGGGCGAGCAGGGGGCCGATGTCGTGCTGCCTCTGTACAGCCGAGAGATAGCGGCTCGGCTTCAGAATCTGCCGCTCCTTGAGGAGCTCGCTTCATCTTCGGTCCTGCTTTCTGCAGACCAAGTCCGGAGTTGTCGAGCTGATCGGGACGAGAACCTGGAGGCTATCTTTGCCTCCGTGGGACCCGTTTCACCCGCTTCGACTTACAACGGAGAGGGTGAGGCCGAGCCGCTGGAGCTGGAGTCCGAAGTCGATCAGGCCGGGCATCCGGAGAAGGAAGCCGATCAGGAGGCGGAGGCGAGGCCGGCAGGAGGCGAGGCTGAGGCTGAGGTAGCCCAGGAGAAAGAAGCTGTACCAGACCGAGGAGCCGGAGACGAAGCTGGCGGAGTATGATTTCGTCTCCCTTCTCTTAGTCTAGTTTCTTCCTTGTAAAATGGCCTTGAAGCCCTAGTGTAAAAAATTTTCCTTGTGAATGAAAAATTCTCTACACTTGTCTTCGTATAGCTTTTCGTACTTGCCTTTATTCCTGTTGTATTTTACTATCTGCTCGGTACAGCTGCCGAACTAATATAGCTGCTTTGTACCCAAGGAGATGGAGATACTTCACTGGAAACGGCTGTACTCTTCGGCTTTGGACGAAGCTGAGAGAAGAGCTATAGCCGATCAGACGAAGAATGACGAGCTTCTGGCTCGTTTAGTGAAGCTGGAGGCCGATATCAAGGACTTAGAGTCCGATAAGAAAGATCTGGAGGCCGAGCTGAATACGGCCATTGCTGAGAGGACTGCGTATGAGGATTACATCCGTGTGCGCGGGGGAATGACCATATCAGATGTTCAGAGTCGAGTTGACGAACTGTGGGAGGAATATCATGTACTCCGTATGAACAATGTGCTGGAGAGCCCGGCTTGCCAACAAGTTGTGACATCACTGCGGCGTTGGGCTTCTCGGTACAACATTGTTCTTTCTCGGCGCCCCTCCATAGAAAGATTCCTTCGGCATATCGCGCCAACAGATGCTCGCACTCCAGATCAAACCTCTGGTTCCCTTGTTCAAAATCCTACTCCCAGCCAACAACGAACTCCGGAACAGCCGGAAACGTCAAGACGAGAACGGGCTCAGGAGCAACCGGAATCGTCAAGACAGGGACGGACTGAAATTCGCCGAGGAGTTGTGACTATGAGCGAGCAAGATCAGCAGATGCTTATTGCAGAGACTCTTCATCGCCGAGGTGTTAGGACTTCTCGGGCTCGGGGAAGAGGCGTTGGGTCGAGGATAGCATCTCGTCGACCTGCTTATTCTTCATCTGCTCGGAACAACCGAACTCGGCTTCCAGAGGATTTTGCAGATAGGTGGCTTAACTTCAGCAACCCTGGACAGTAGAATAGTCCTTTGTAATAGCGTAACGCCATTTTGTAGGGTAGCTAAGTTGTATGCCGAACAAGATTTGAAAAATGAAATTTTGTTTTCGCTTCTAACACTGTATTTACAGCTTAGCGAAAAAATTTCATCGTACTCGTCCTCGGTCTTATGAAGTAAACTTCTTTGACCGGACTTGGGCCTTGGTCTTATGAAGTAAACTTCTTTGACCGGACTTGGTCCTTGGTCTGATGAAATAAACATCTTTGACCGGACTCGTCTTTGGTCTGATGAAATAAACATCTTTGACCGGACTCGTCTTTGGTCTGATGAAATAAACATCTTTGACCGGACTCGTCTTTGGTCTGATGAAATAAACATCTTTGACCGGACTCGTCTTTGATCTGATGAAATAAACATCTTTGACCGGACTCGTCTTTGGTCTGATGAAATAAACATCTTTGACCGGACTTGGTTTGTGTTCTAATTTGGCGATTTTTGTCGCCGGGATCGAACTTTCCCTTGTCCTAATTCGGCGAGTTTTATCGCGTGGATCGGACTTTCCCTGTTAACCGAAGTGGTCTTATGCAGTAAACCTCTTTGACTAGACATGGTCGTCCCCGGTCTTATGAGGTAAACTTCTTTGACCGAACTTGGTCGTCCTAATTCGGCGAGGTTTATCGCGTGGATCGGACTTTCCCTTATTGCAGTTCGTTTCAGACGAAGTGCTTGTTAAGCTGAATCGCGGTCTTGTATCCTCCTTGGAAGCTTGGACTCACAATCGTTGGCTTATTGCAGTTCGTTTCAGACGGACTGCTTGTTAAGCTGAATTGTGGTCCTATATCCTCCGTAGAAGCTTGGACTCACAATAGTCTTTAATAATCGATCTAAAAAGGAGATCAGTCTTTAAAGAACGATATACCTTGGTACCATTTGTAAGAGACGACAAGCACATAGAGACAAAACACATAGAGAAAAAATGAAAAGGACGAAGGAAAAAAACTTTAAACCCTTTTTTTTAAAAAACGACAAGTAAAAGGTACAAGTAAAAAACAAACAAATAAAAACACATACCCCTATGACCGAACTAGACACGAGACGGACTGACCGGACTTTTGTCTCTTACAAGTGGAACTTCTTGAGGTTGGAGACGTGCCATGTTCGGGGTACTTGTTCTCCTGACATGTGAGTCAATTTATAAGACCCTTTGCCGAGGACTTCTGACACCCGATATGGACCCTCCCATGTGGGTTCGAGTTTGCCCAGCTTTTCTGCTCGGCTTACTTCGTTGTTTCTCAAGACGAGATCTCCCACTTGAAATTGAAGCTTTTTCACCCTTTGGTTATAATACCGGGCTACTTGCTCCTTGTACTTGGCTGCTTTTATGCACGCCAATTCTCTTCTTTCTTCGGCGAGATCTAGTTCTGCTCTCAGTCCGTCGTCATTCATTTCTGAGGAGAAATTTAGAGTTCGGGGACTGGGTACGCCGATCTCCACCGGAATTACGGCTTCAGTGCCGTACACCAGACTATACGGAGTTTCACCGTTGGAGGTTTTGGGTGTAGTTCGGTAGGACCATAGGACTTGAGGGAGATTTTCTACCCATTGTCCTTTGGCTTGTTCTAACCGAGCTTTTAACCCTTTCACCAGAATCCGGTTCGTTACTTCCGTTTGTCCGTTTGCTTGGGGATGGGAGACCGAAGTGAACCGCTGTTGAATGTTCAGCTCTTGGCACCAATTCTTGAACGTCTTGTCGGTGAACTGAGTCCCATTATCCGAGATGAGGATGTGGGGTATGCCAAATCGGCACACTATGTTCTTCCAGACGAAGTCCAATGCCTTTGAGCTCGTTATCGTAGCTAATGGTTCAGCCTCCACCCACTTCGTGAAGTAGTCCACGGCAACGATAAGGAATTTCATTTGCCGAGGAGCTTGAGGAAGTGGTCCCACTATGTCTATGCCCCATTGCATGAAAGGCCAAGGGCTTTGCATAGTGTATAGATCGGTCTGCGGCATCCTTGGGACATTTGCATGAATTTGGCACTTCGTACACTTCTTGACGAGCTGAACTGCCTCTTGTACCATGGTTGGCCAATAATATCCCCATCTCAGAACTTTTTTAGCTAAAGCTCTGGCTCCGATGTGGCTACCGCACGATCCTTCATGAACTTCTCTGAGGATGTAGTCCGTCTCTTCTGGTCCTACGCACCGCAATAACGGCTGGAGGTAAGACTTTCTAAAGAGGACTCCTTCATGAAGTTCGTACCGAAGAGCTCGGCACGTGATCTTCCGAGCTTCTCTCTTATCCTCGGGCAATTGTCCTTGATCCAGATACTGCAAGATCGGCGTCATCCAGTTCGGCGAGCTGGATACTGAATGTACCTCGGCTTCATCAATGCTTCGATGCATTAATTCTTCCGCCTTTGAGCTCGGATCTGAGGCCAACTTACTTAAGGCATCTGCTCGGCTATTTTCCGCTCTGGGAATGCGGATTATCCGAAAATAGGAGAAACTTCGGCTGATGCTTTGCGCTTTGTCCAAATACTTCTTCATTCTCTCGTCACGAGCTTCACTTGTACCCAACACGTGATTTACTATGACTTGTGAATCACAATGGACTTTGAGAGATTTGACGAGCAGACTTTGCGCTAACTGGAGTCCGGCCAGGAGGGCTTCGTACTCGGCTTCATTATTAGTAGTGGGGAATAGGAAACGAAGTGAGTAGGTTACCTCGTGTCCGTCGGGAGCGACAAGTAAAATACCAGCTCCACTTCCCATCTTGTTTGAAGCTCCATCTACGAATCCGCTCCAGCAGTCCGGCGGCTCTACTTCGGATTCCAAGGGCTGTGCTAGTTCGGTATTGGCAGAATTCTTCTGTTCGGCAATAATAGGAATTGCTTGATCGAACTTCGCTTCTGCAAGAAAATCTGCCAAGGCTTGTCCCTTGATGGCTTTCCGAGGTAGATATTCAATTGTGTGCTCTCCCAACTCTATAGCCCACTTGGCGATTCTGCCTGATGCTTCTGGTTTGGTCAACACTTGCCGAAGTGGCAGATCAGTTAAGACGCATACCTTGTGAGCATAGAAGTATGGCCGCAGTCTCCTTGCTGCATTTACTAATGCCAGAGCAATCTTTTCCAGTGGTTGATACCTGGTTTCTGGACCTCTTAAAGCTCGGCTTGTAAAGTAGATGGGAAGCTGCTTTAGGCCTTCTTCTCGAACAAGTACCGCGCTGATGGTTTGATCCGATGCCGCTAAGTATAAGAATATTACTTCGGCTTCGGTTGGAGCAGAGAGAATAGGAAGCTCGGCTAGATAACTTTTGAGCTCGTCAAAGGCCTTTTTCTGCTCGGCTCCCCACTCGAACTTTGGTGCCTTTTTCAACACCTTGAAGAACGGCAGTTGCTTTTCGGCTGCTTGGGAAAGGAATCGACTCAGTGCGGCTAGACATCCGGTTAGCCTTTGCACGTCATGTATGGACTTCGGCATTGCCATGTTCTGAACGACTTGAACTTTTGAGGGGTTTGCCTTGAGTCCGTCTTTTGAAACCCAACAACCCAGAAACTTTCCCGAATCTACCAAAAAGGTACACTTTTGGGGATTAAGTTTGAGGTTGGCTTTCTTGAGCACGTTGAGAGTGGACTTGAGGTTGTGCTCGTACTCCGAGGTGCTTTTGCTCTTGACGACTATATCGTCAACATACACTTCGACCTCCTTTCCAATCAGGTGCCGAAAAAGCTTGTCTACCATCCTTTGATAAGTGGCTCCGGCATTCTTTAAACCGAATGGCATCTTTTTATAAGCGAAAATGCCGAAATCAGTAATGAAGGCCGTTTTTGAAGCGTCAATCTCATCCATTAAAACCTGATGGTATCCTTTGTATAGATCAAGAAAACAAAAAATTTCAAAGCCTATCAGAGCTTCTACTTTTTTATCTATGTTCGGAAGGGGATAGCAATCTTTGGGACAGTGCTTATTTAGATCGGTGAAATCTATGCACATCCGCCATCCTCCTTCCTTTTTCTTGATCATGACAGGATTGGCCACCCACGAAGGATACTTCACTTCGAATAACACATCCGCCTTCAATAATTGACGGACTTCGTCATGGATGACTTGACTTCGTTCTGCCGCAAAGAGTCTTTGCTTCTGTTTTATCGGCCGGACCGAAGGATCAATATTTAAACGATGAGTGATTACCTCGGGGGGCACTCCGGTCATGTCCAACGGAGACCATGCAAAGACGTCTTTATACTCCTTGAGGAGCTGGATGGTTTTTTCCCGAAGTAGAGGCGTTCCCGCGAAACCGATCTTAACCGTTCTGGATGGATCGTCTTCGTACAGCTGAACTGTCATCGAATTCGGCTCCGGTATGACTTCGGTCATTGCCTCTGACTCCGGCTGCTGTGATTGCTATGCTTGGTGGTGCCGATCTGACTGCTCGGCACTTCTAAGCGCAATTTGCAGACATTCCTTTGCTCTCTTTTGGTCACCTCGGATGACCGCTATCCCTCCTTTAGTAGGGATCTTGATGGTGAGGTGATAAGTGGAGCAAACGGCCCGAACTGTGTTGAGCCAGTCTCTTCCCAGGATGACGTTGTACGGGGACCGAGCTTTCACCACGAAAAACTCAATCATCGTACTGGAGCTAGTAGGCGCTTTCCCCACCGTGATCGGAAGGCTGATAATACCTTCAGGGCGGGTGTCCTCCTGGGCGAAGCTCTTCAGGGGAAGCGGAGCCGGACTGAGCCGAGCTGGGTCCACTTCTAGTTTGTCGAAGCACTCTTTAAAAAGAATGCTGACTGACGCTCCTGTATCCACAAACACCCTGTGGATCAGTTTGTTTGCCACTCCGGCTTGGATGACAATGGCGTCTTGGTGAGGAGAGATGGCCGGGACGGGATCAGCATCCGAGAACGTAATCACTTCGTCCTGCTTCAGCCTTTTATGCGTTGGCTCCTCTCGATTGGAGCCTCTGCGCTCTGACTTCAGGGACGACTTGGTCTTCCCGGCAGGGAGAGCGTCAATAGTCAGGATTACTCCATCATATTGCGGCTCGTCATCGTCTTCGGGATCCGGCTGCCTTTTCGGATCCTGAGGAGCGCAGTTCGCACCTCTCTGCTTCTTATTCTTCTTTGACTGCTTGCTTTGGTATTTCTTCAATGTCCCTGCCCTCACAAGAACATCGATACCTGCAGCCAAGTTTCTGCACTCCTCGGTATCGTGACCGTGGTCTTGATGGTAGGAGCAGTAGTTATCCTGGGGTCGGCGCGCGGCTGATTTCGTCATCCGCTTTGGCTTTTCGAACAGGTCAGAGTGCAGTTCGAAAATTTCCGCTCTCGGCTTGTTCAGCGGTACGAACTGAGCGGGCGGCTTCTCGGGATTGAGACGGGGTCCCAATCTGTCTTGCACCGGAGTCCTTTGAATCCTTTCAAAAGGAGTTCGGCGAGGATGTCCCTGATCGCCAAAAGGAGTTCGGCGAGGATGTCCCTGATCGCTATGATCGGGCTTCCTCCTGTCTCCTCGGGACGATGAGCTGTCTAACGACCGTTTGCGACGGTCTGCCTCATCGGCCCGGGAGTACTGGTCCGCAATGTCCCACATTTCCTGAGCTGTCTGCGGACCGCACTCAACGAGCTTCCTGTAGAGAGCTCCGGGCAGGATTCCATTTTGGAATGCCGAGATGACAAGCAGATCGTTGAGATCGTCTACTTGCAGGCATTCCTTGTGGAATCTTGTCATAAAGTCGCTGATTTTTTCGTCGCGACCTTGACGAATGGAAAGCAGCTGAGCCGAAGTGATTCGGGCTTCCGCTTTCTGAAAGAACCTCCTGTGGAAGGCATCCATTAGATCTCGGTAAGATCTGATGCTGCCCTGGGGGAGGCTATCGAACCACCTTCTCGCGTTCCCGATGAGCAGCTCGGGAAACAGCTTGCACATGTGGACCTCGTTGAGACCCTGGTTCGCCATGTTATACTGATAGCGCCCCAAGAAATCGTGAGGGTCCACGAGTCCGTCGTAAGTCATCGACGGAGTTCGGTAGTTCTGTGGTAGGGGAGTTCGGGTGATGTCGTCCGAGAACGGAGTCTTCAGTGCTCCGTACACGGCGAATCCGATATCTCGTCGGTATGGAGGAGATTGAGTTCTCCTGTGATTCCGGTACCGAGGAAGAGCAGGAATATGTCGGGGTTGAGGATTCTTCTTCCTGGAAGACACGGCACTACTGCGGTAGTGACTTTCATGTCTGGATGAGGAAGGAGAATCCTCCGCTTTCGTCTTCGGCTCTTGGCTCTTTTGCAGGAAGGCTAAGAACTCATCCTGCTTCTCAGCCAAGAACAGCTTGACAGCCTCATTCAAATCAGGCTGCTGGGAAGACTCAGTGGGACGATTTTTGGAGCGGCCTGTTCCTTCGCCATGAGAACTGGTGGTGGATTTATCCCTAGGCTGTTTTCCAGACCTATGGGATGGATTGGCTTCCTCCTGGTTCTCACGGGCAGGAATACGGGTACTCTGCGATCTGGTATGCATTTTTTGGGTGGAAAAAAATGGATCAAAAATTCGCTTTATCACAAATTTTGTTCTCTGGTTCCCACAGACGGCGCCAGTGATGGATCCGCGAATTTCTGATGTTAGTAATTGCTGGTAGAGAATGAAAACTACGACACAAAGAATTTACGTGGTTCGATTTACTGAAGTAAATCTACGTCCACGGGAAGAAGGGAGGGCAAGATTGTATTGCTTGATCTGTTTTCTACAGCTTACAAATACAAACTTGCTATTTGCTATTTTATCTCTAGAGAGCTTAACCTTCTTCTATCTGATCTAAGTTCTATTTATATCTTGAACTAAGATCGTGGCTTGCATCACCACCCTAAGTCGTGGATGTCGTGTAGGTCATGGCCTAAGATCGTGGATGTAGCGTAGGTCATGACCTACGATCGTGGCCTGAGTTGACACCACGTGGTAGTGGGTGTGTTGGACATCCTGTATGGGTCCACTAACTCCTTGTTCGGTCGAATACTGAGACCGAACTGCTTTGGTTGCCGATCTGAGAGTAGAGCTTGATGCCGACCTGAGAGCAGAGCTTGATTGGATGGCTTTTACCGAGCTGTAGGCTGAGGCCGAACTCTTTGGTAATGCCGAACTCATACTCCTGCTTTGGTTGCCGATCTGAGAGTAGAGCTTGATGCCGACCTGAGAGCAGAGCTTGATAGGTTGGCTTTTACCGAGCTGTAGGCTGAGGCCGAACTCTTTGGTAATGCCGAACTCATACTCTTCCTTGGGCTGATGGGCCGTCATTGCTGTTGGGCTTGTTTAGTACGCACCCCATCACTAGCCCACTTCAAGCAGAATACAAAACTGGCAGATTACTCCACTCTCTACTCTCATGAAGCAGTGTAAAGAAGTAGAGTGCAGAACTCACAGTATGCTCCAATCTAAAGTGAGATGTATATTAAACGACCATCAGATTTTGGAGATTATTTTTACTCAATCATAATAGAAGACAGGCAAGCTAAATAAACGAAAATAAGCAATTAGAAAAATCCTGACCAGGACCAGCATCGCGAGCAACGGTTCCGGTGACAACGAATATTCCGGCGCCTATAGAAGCGCCGATGCCGAGTAGAATCAAATCGAAGACGCCTAGGCGGCGAACGAGGCCTTGGGGGGAGGTTGTATGAACGGTGGTGTCGGTAGGCGGCGAGAGAGGCTTGGAGCGAAGCGCCGAGGAGCAGAAACGCGATACGAACGACGGGGAGGAGGAAGATGACGTCATCGCGGAGCTCAGCTGCGACGAATTGCAGGCAGCGATTGGGTTGGTGGCATATGCACGTGGACTCACTCTTAACTAACAACGGATACCCAATTTCCATTGATAATTGGATTAAATTGTTAATTGTAGAGAAAGGATAAATAAGATCAGACGGCGAAAATGTAGGTAAGAAAAAGGACGAAAGCGGTGAGGCATGTTAAAACAAAGAGGAAAACAGAATTAGATTATTTTTTGTGTTTTTATAATTTTACAATACCAAAATAATTTAAAACAAAAATAATACTCCATATAAATACATTATGGTGGGTAGATTCATACTACTAGATTTTGTTTACAAATTTTTTTTCTGCAAATGGTATAAATCTCCCCAGCAATCTCCCACTGTTGTGAGATTGTTAAGGACCTAAATCCTTAACGTCGATTTCCACACAAAATCAAGAAACGAGATGTCGTCGTTGTCGAGCGCCCAACGTTGGGTCGTGACTTGGACGGCAAAAAGGGGCGGTTGAGCGCGAGATCAGCCTCGTCGGCAACCTTAGGAGATGTTTCTTGTTTGCTACTCAATTGAGCCAAAAGAACGATAATTTCATATATTGATTGAATGAATAAAATGATAACAATCTATCTTATTTATAATACTAGAACTACTACCCTAACCTAATGAACAAGAAACAAATATATGAAAAGATATGCAAATACCTAATATATCTAAACAAAATAATAATAATAATAGACTCGTATCAACTCCCCCATGGTTAAAATCCACCTTGTCCCCAAGGTGGAAACCACGAAGCAACGAAGAGTTGAAAGCAAAAAGCTTTAGCTAGGCGTCTCCTTCTGGATCAAACACATATCGAACAGCTGAATGTCTCCCTTTATCGCCTCCAAGAATGCTCAAATATGGCGTGTCATCGCACGGAGGGATGAATCGTGTACTGGCGTCGAGTGATGTCGAATGATGAACAATACTTGGAACATCGCCATCAAAGAAATCCACATAGAAATAGGTAGTTATCCTTACGCCAGTGCAAGCACTTCCTCTCTTAAACCAACAATTCGTAACATCCGTCGATAACATTTGAGCAACATTGAACGATGCGATTATCTTCTCCCCTTCACCAATAGAATCATCCTCCTCTTTATCTTCTAGCAATGTCTCCTCCTTTTCACCAATCTTCTCATCATATACCCCAACGAGCACTTGCGGTGACTCATTGTCGTTCTTGACAATCCATTTGTTCTTGACGAACTCTCCGGGGGACTCGTTGTTTGGAACATCAAGAGGAGCCCCATCATTGTGAACATCGGTAATGTCATTGGGAACATCATCACCGAATACTATTGTGGGAGTATTATCAGTTTTCTCTTCGGCTAAATTCTCATCTTGAATGTTCTCCTCAAACTCCTCTCCATCATCTGCATAACAGAGAATGCGTTGTTTACACACATGTCCCATCACCCATTTCTCGGGACAGTGCCAGCAGAGACCCAACCTGGACCGTTCTGACTTCTCCGCCTAGAAGACCCGTATTAGCGGCAGGCGTGGCTGCTCTGGAGTTTGACTGGTCACACGCGCGGGCTGACTGTACAGGCCTCGCGTTGGCTTTTCGATGGAGTAGCGAGGCTGGTGGGAGGCGGGCTGGACTCGCGCTCTCACCTCCTCCCGAGGGCGAGGTCGGTCCCAACACGTCTCCGAGCGTCGGGGCCGGTCAACGGTCTGGTAGCCGCGGTCCTGCTGTTGAGCCGGTGGGTCCCAACACGTTGGGCGGTGCCGATGCGTTGCGGTTGGCGGGTAGCGGTCAAACCCTAATTAGGTCTGATGATCTCCGCGATCAGATAGGTGGCCACCACTCTCGGCGTAGCCACCGCGGTGTCGGGGCCAGGCGTCTTGCGCGCGATTGCGGTACCCGATGGGCTGGTATCTCGGCCGTGGGCGACGATCAGGTGGATCCAAGTGGTGTGAGACGTAGGGTGATTCTGGATCAGGCCACGACGGCAGGCGGAGTACTTCCACCCGGATGCTCGGAGGGTCCCAACTGGTTACACGGCGAGGTTGGGCCGGATGGTAGGGACGGAATGGCTGTGTGGCCTGAGGGAAGTCGTATTGACGACGGCGATAGCCGGCGTAGTCGTATGACATGTTGACGGACTGAGGCGTGGCTGTGGTGGATGATGATCGCCTGACTTCGAAGCGGCACGCGGGAATCCTTCCCGTCGGGCGTTGCAGAAGTAGTGTTGTCCTGCGGCTAGAGCTCGACGGACAGGCGGGACTCGACAACCAAAGCAGTTGCTGTGCGCGGAATGTTTTCCGTCGGGCAGCGGTGTAGCTTCGGTTCGAGATGGTGGGAGGGTCAGCTCTCAATGAAAGCACCAGTTGTTAAGGACCTAAATCCTTAACGTCGATTTCCACACAAAATCAAGAAACGAGATGTCGTCGTTGTCGAGCGCCCAACGTTGGGTCGTGGCTTGGACGGCAAAAATGGGCGGTTGAGCGCGAGATCAGCCTCGTTGGCAACCTTAGGAGATGTTTCTTGTTTACTACTCAATTGAGCCAAAAGAATGATAATTTCATATATTGATTGAATGAATAAAATGATAACAATCTATCTTATTTATAATACTAGAACTACTACCCTAACTTAATGAACAAGAAACAAATATATGAAAAGATATGCAAATACCTAATATATCTAAACAAAATAAAATACTTAATATATCTAAACAAAATAATAATAATAATAATAATAATAGACTCCGTATCAGAGATCGTGTAGGATATCAATGGATCAACCATTATTACTGTAAAACAAGATATGTTCCAAGGCCATGATAAGATTCTTTGTGCGTCATGTTTTAAAACCAATTTCGGATTGTATTACGAATTAAATCTAACAAAAAAGATTGATTTAATTTTAAAACTTTAAATTGATAGTATAATTATATATCGCGCCCTCAAAATAAAAATTGTGGATATGCCATTGTTCCTTGAACGCACATGTAAGGACAATCCATTTCAGAAGAAGGCACACTTGATGCATTCTCGCAAGGATCATGTTTCTTACGAGGCATGCCATTGATCCGCCCCCTCTCCCCAGTCAATTTTTGTATTTTATTTTTTCAAACACAATAATAAGGTACAAATATAGTTTCTTATTTCATGTATTGAAAAACTTCTAATTTCATTTTTTCTAAAATATAAAGATCCAGTATAAAAAACCAAGAGCACTTTGATTATAAAGAACCCATAAATACTTAGTTGCTAAGCATGCCAATATATGCCATGATCCATTTATTTAATCTTGCCACCTAATTCTTATCAATGCATCCTTCTCTACCAACATAGAAGCACAATCCACACATTAATAGCTTTAGTTTTTATTGAGTACTTTACGATATTATTTCAAAGTTTTTCTACTTTAAGAATCACGTTTATTGTTATTATAGCCTTTTCTTTTGGTATAAAATTTTAGAATGAGTAGTGATAAATTAACAAAAATTGTATATACAATTTTGGGCATTTTAGGTATTTTACATTCAAAATAAATTTATATTTGTTAATTAATTTAATGTATTACATAGTTACCCTTGTATGATTATTTAGGAAAGAACAAGTGTTTTTAAGAGCATCCCCATCCGTGCTCTTGCCAACGAGTACGGATGTGGGCCCGGACCCACTTTTACTCCCTGCTCTTAGGCAAGGGCACAACACCCACAGTCGTGCTCTTCCGCAAGGACAAGCTCAAGGGTCCCATCATTCTATTATTCAATTTAAATAAAAACATTTCCACAAAATTAAAATGCATTAAAAATATCTGGAATACTATTACAAATTACAAAAAAAATAAAAATTACATAATTAAAATCCTAAAATTAAAAAGTATATAATTAAAATCCTAAAAATTAAAAATTACATAATTAAATTCATAAAATTAAAAAAATCCACTACTTGTGGCCGAATTTCGCCCAAATGTGTTTGATTAGGTATTCTTGTAGCTCAATGTGGGCTCTGGTATAGCGCATTGTGTTCCTTGTTTCGATCCTCTCGCCCACCGTCGTATGCACACCTCGGCGTGGGGGAGACCTCGCGGTTGAGCTTCCGGCTTCATCCTCGTCGTAAAAGCTAGCCGCCATCGGTCCTTCGTCAGCTATAATCATGTTGTGCAAGATAATACACGTGTACATGATGTCGGCGATATTTTTCACGTACCACATCTGAAACGGGGCCTTCACAATGTTGAATCGGGCTTGAATGACCCCCAAAAGCTCTTTTGACGTCTTTCCGAGCGGACTCTTGACGCTGCGCAAAAAGAACTCGTCTCGGGTCTTACGGGTTGCTGAGCGTCTTCACGAAAGTCGACCACCTTGGGTAGATACCATCGGCGAGATAGTAACCCATGTGGTATGCATTTCTGTTGACGGCGAAGTCAATCGTCGGTGCTACACCATTCAAAACATCATTGAAGAGTGGTGAAGAATAGAGCACGTTCAAGTCGTTGTTGGATCCGGCAATACCAAAATATGCATGTCAAATCCATAGGCGGTAGTAGGCAACCGCTTCAATGATAAGTGTTGGGCCGCTGCCTTTGTGGCCGCTTAAGTGTTGCCCCCTCCAAGAAGTCGGGCAATTCTTCCACCTTCAATGCATGCAGTCAATGCTGCCAAGCATACCGGGAAAACCATGGACTGTTTCGTGAAGACGAAGCAACCGTTGTCAATCATCGGTGGTGGGTGCCCGAAGGAATTTCTTACCGAAAGCTGAACGAACGCCGTCGCAAAAAATTTTAAGGCAAAGGATTCCAGTTGACTCACCGACATGCAAATACTCGTCGAAGAGGTCAGCCGTTTGCCCAGTAGTAAGTTGTCGGATGACACACGTACACTTCTGCAACGCCGAGAGACTTTGCCGACCGGTTGCGTCTGTACTTGTTTGAAAGTATTCAACACAGGCGGATAATGTGTTGACAATACGCATAAACAAGCGTTTTGACATGCGAAAACGGCCTCGAAAGTAATCTTCCGGAAACCGCGGCCGATCGGAAAAATAGTCGGCAACGAGCCTTTCGTTGGCTCCCTCTCGGTCACGATGGATGTAGCGGCGTGTTGATCTAGTTGGTCGAGGATGAGGGACAGGGGTATTCGCGGTGACATAGGCTTCATAGGTCGCACAATATTGTTTATAGTATTCTTGTTCTTCGCGCTCCGCCTCAATGAGATTGGTGAAATCCATTTGAGAGGGTTTGAGTGAGAGAGAAAGATGTAGATAAGTTGTATGAAAAAATATGAATGATAGATGAATGGGAGATGATTTGATGTGAAAAATGGATGATAAATGTGTGTATTTATAGATGATTTTGGGAATAAAAAAAATTAAAAAAATTCTAGAAAAACGGTAATAAAAGCGGCCACATTTTTTGGAATATGAAAATATTTTTTTAAAATTTTTGGTATTATTTTCGATTTTAAAAAAATGAATTTCCAACGGAAATGCCGTTGGCCAATTAGAACGCGCCACGCCAGCTATTCGCTGGCACGGACGTGCTCGATGCATCGAGCAGTGCCGCGCTAGCGGCGAGCAGGCGGTGCCGCGCCACTGGCACGGACGGACGCACCGCTGCGGATGCTCTAATCAATATACACACATTTAGGAAATGATGTATTAGATCTTTGAAATTAATTATTTAGATTAACATAATGATGTGTATTTTTCGAGCTTTTATATCAATGAACTAATAACACACAAGCTTAATAAATTAGCTCTAAAATTACAACCTTTCTGCAAGAGTACAGATGTAGTTGTAGTAAAAGAGTGTCGAACCACAGGGAGGCGTTTGATTATTTAACAAGAATTGACAAGATTAATAAACTAAATTTAAGAACTAAAGTACGAAAATGGAGAAACTCAAGAGATAAAGAACATTGCTCCCAACAACATTCGGATGAATCACTATTGTATTGATTCTATATTCAAGTTCATAAGCAATTGAGAACGATGATCAATTTTACACTCTAAAAGTATTGAACATACTTAAAGAATTATAGTACTAATGTTAGCTGAACACATAGCCAAAAGTACCTACTCATTAGACTATTATTCCCGCGAAATCGCAGTAAATATTAGACTAACTTCTCAAAGCCAACAAATATTATGGTTAGCTGAACACTTAACACATAAACATCTTCTCATCAAACTAAACTCCCACGGATGCGTAGTAAGTAATAATTCAACTCCAAATACTTTTTTACATCAATATTCACTTATGCATTTATCTCTGAACAAGGTAAAATTCATAAGTTCTTCATCTATGTTATCATCCAATTTCCAAGTTGAAGAGACATTAGAAAGAGGCAAATAATATACTACATTAGATGCATCATAACATAGCATATATAAAATGCAAACCATAGACGAAAACCAAAGCAAATGATTAAATATAGAATCTCTACAATCAATTCATCCTACTAGTGTTAGGAGCAATGAAGAAAAACTAGTCACACATGCTAAAGAAGAAAAACCGTAAGACTAATGGTGTGCTCCGATAGCCGGCGGTAGTCCGTCTCCGAGATGATGAAGATTGGATGTCGGATCCTCCTCTCTTCTTCTTCCTCTTCTCCCTTCTTTTCTCTCCAATTTCGTCTCTCTGTTCTCCCCAAAACGTCTCAAAACGTCCCCTCTATTTCTGATTTAATCTCCCCAAAACTGACGAAGAAACTGCCACTTTGCATTTAGAAATGAACCACCCGGCCGGGTGGATTTTTTAAACTAAAAAATCACCCGACCGGGTGACAGAAATTCCGCCTTCTCTGGACACTTTACGCCTTGCGAATCTCACCCGGCCGGGTGTATTTATTGGTGCAAAACCCACCCAGTCGGGTGGTAGGCTCTGGACTCCACATGCATTATATATTTCACCCGGCCTGGTGGAATTATTAGGCATAAAATACACCCGATCGGGTGCCTCATTTTGAGAGCTTTATGGGCAGTCTGTCAAATTGGGAATTTTGCACAACTTTTTCACCATCCGAGCTTCATTCCTTATTTCGTTTCACCATTCATTCCTCTTCCTACACCATAAAACATATTTTTGCAAGCATCAAACTATAT
This sequence comes from Salvia splendens, assembly GCF_004379255.2. Taxonomy (NCBI): domain Eukaryota; kingdom Viridiplantae; phylum Streptophyta; class Magnoliopsida; order Lamiales; family Lamiaceae; genus Salvia; species Salvia splendens. Next base: position 41,049,762 of record NC_056032.1, on the reverse strand, counting down.
AAATCATGTAAAGTTAGGGGAATAAAAATGTACAATTTGATTCGCATCACATAACATCCATATGATATATATGTTTGCATGATTTCTTCTTCCAAGAATGATGATATTTCATATATCTCTCGGCCCGAGGTCTTCCGGAACTTGCCTCTGGTTGTCGAGCGAAAAAAAAATATTGATATTCTAACATAATTAGTTTTTTATTCAAGAGCTAGACTTCTTTAGATTCTGAATTCGTTGTGCGAAAATCGACAACAGATATTAATTTAATAAATCATAGATTATTTAACTATATGTATAATTTAATTGATTTAATTATATATCTCTAAATGAGATTTTTGAAAATTAAAATTAATTTACAATTAATGGATATATTGTACACAATATATGATTTCATAAATTTTGCCATTTCGGATAATGAATATGAATAATTGAAACATATTTTTATAATAAAATTATAATATTTTTTAAAATATAAAAGATAAATTTTTTAAATTAAAAAAATTAATCAAAATTACCTTCTATATAACTATTTTATTGTTGTCAAATATGCTTTGATTATATAGACGTACCAATTTTTGGAAAAGTAATGAAGTCTATGATTTTTGATTGCATAATTTTCGGATGACGAATAGGAACGAATAAATATTTGATTTCACAATATTTTACTATACAATACTTTACAATATTCAATTTTCGGAAGATGAAAATGACTACAAGTGTATATAATTAATAAAGACGACAACATGTATGTATAATTAATTTCTTAGTGTTATTATCGAACAAAAATTATGAAATAATCATAGTCATTTACATCCAATTATTTTATTATTAAATCATTTTTAAAATTTTAAATTATAAAAACGATTGCATATGTATATATATAATTTCTTATAATGTTATCATCCAGTTGAATAATAATAGTCATTCACATCTTATTAATTTTTTATTACTAAACAATTATTAATTATAAAAATGACTACATGCATATATAATTAATTTTTTAATTAGGGTTATCATTCAAAGAAATACAAATAATCATATCCATTCACATCTAATTAATTAATTATTAATTCATCTTTAAAGTTGTAAGTTATAAAAACGATTGCATGTGCATATACTTAATTTTTTAATGTTATCATCCAATGAAATAATAATAGTCATTCACATCCAATTAATTTTTTATTACTTCATCTGTCCCGCAATATGAGTCCTATTTGGTTATAGCATGGGTTTTAAGAAATGTAAATAAAAATGGATTGAATAACTTAGTGGAATATGAGTCTCACATAAATATATTACTTTTAGAATAAAATGTGAATGAAATAACTTGGTGCAATATGTGACCTACTTACCAATTATCGTAAAAGTTAAATATGACTCTTATTAAGGAGGAATGAAAATAGCAAAACATGAATCTTATTCAGGATAGAGTGGGCACTAAATAATTTTTATAATTCCAAGTTATAAAAATGACTACATTCATATATAATTAATTTCTTAGTCTTATCAACCTCGGAAATACGAAATAATCATATCCATTCGCATCCAATTATTTAATTATTAATTCATCTTTAAAATTCTAAGGTATAAAAATGACAGCATGCGTATATACATAAATTTTCTAATATTATCATCCTATGAAATAATAATAGTCATCACATTCAATTAATTTTTATTACTAAATAAGTATTATAATTCCAAGTTCTAAAAACAACTACTTGCATATATAATTAATTTATTAGTGTAATCATTCAACAAAATATAAAATAATCATATCTATTCACATCCAAGTATTTTATTATTAATTCATCTTTAAAATTCTAAGTTATAAAAATGACTTCATGTGCAAACACTTAATTTTTAAACGTTATCATCCAAATGAAATATTATTAGTCATTCAGATCCAATTTTATTTTATTTTTATGAAATCATTCTTAAAATTTTAAGTTAATTTCTTTATTGATGTCATCTAATGAATTAATCATATCCATTCACATCCAATTATTTTATTATTAATTAAACTTTAAATTCTAAGTTATAAAAACAACTGCACGTGCATATACTTTATTCCCAAACGTCATCATCCAATGAAATATTAGTAGTCATTCACATCCAATTATTTTTTATTACCAAATAATTCTTAAAATTCTAAGTTATTAAAACGAATGTGTGTTTATATACTTAATTTCTAAACGTTATCATCCAATGGAATAATAGTAATTAACATTCAATTACTTTTTTATTACTAATTCATTATTTTATAAAAATGACTAAATGCATATGTAATTAATTTTTTAATGTTATCATTTATTGAAATACTTAATAATAATAGTTATTCACATCCAATTAAATAATACTCCTTATTTACATCTAATTTCTTAATTTCTTAATGTTGTCATCCAAACAATACCTTCCCGTATCATCTCGTCTTGTGAACCTTCTCGTACCATCTCGTCTTGTAAACCTTCTCGTATTATCTCGTCGTGTGAGTTGTGTGTATCATCTTCATACAAATTTTTGGAATTGAAATTCATCCTCGGAGCGTTGTTCAACTCATTCGTACACAATATTTCTCTTCATCGTTAGATCCAAACATGTTAGTAGTATAAAATATCATTGGTGTTGACCATGAATATTACTCAAATTTTTTAGGATTCAAGCACTTTAAGAAATAAGTTTAAAATATTTAAAAATCTTATAATTTTTAAATTTACGGGAGTTGATAAATATTAAATTGATTTGTTTAAGACACGTAAAGACACAATTTGAAATTTGGATTAATAATGGAAAGGTTTGTATTGTGCAAGAATTTCATACCATATACTCCACAATTAATTAAAGTAATTTGAGAGTGATTTGACTTTACAAGGGTAATGTAGTACAGAAATCATGGTTGATAAAAAAAATCAGTTTAAATAAAAACCGATTTAAAGTTTAAGGGTATTTTGCTTATACAATGTTTGTTAATTTATCTATATTCTTTTTAGAATACTAGATTCAAAGAATGATACTACTACTAGACTTGCCTTCAATATGTGATTCACGCAACTATTAGTAATCTAATTAAATTCAACTCATACTCCTAATCAATCTGTACAACTATTACTAATCTAATTAAATTCAACTCATACTCCTAATCAATTTGTATACTTAAAAGAATGAACTGCATAAATAGAATATGATATAGCATAAAAATAGTATATGATTTTTGTTTTATATCGTTTGTGGTACTTAAAAATCACATTTTGAATACCTGATTTTCACCCCAAAATACCTCATAAAATCATATTTTCACAATTGCCATGGAAGGCATTTTTGAGCATACACGAAAAAAAAACCCTAACATGATATACTATATATTTGTTCCATCTTTCTCTTCTATACTATTATTATTAATCATTATTATTATGATGTTATAAATTAATAATTAATTTATTTTCTAATATAGCTCAAATTATGACTCAGACTTAATTATAATAATAGTTTTAATTATATTTAATTATTATTATATTATTATAGTACTAATAACTCGTAATCAATAAATAATTATAATATACTTATTTAAAATATGAATAGTATAATATTAAATTATAATAATTATTAGTATTTTATCTTAAATTAATAGCTAATCAATATAGTCTTAATAAAATTTTAAATGATGAATTATATTTATAATGATATAAAATGATTAAATATTTTAATTAGGTGTTTTAGTCCTAAAATGGTACTCCCTCCGTCCCAAAGCATATGCACTTTCGGTTCGACACAAATTTTAATATAAAATTGGTAAAGTAAGAGAGAGGTAGATAGAAAAGGAATTAAAGTATTGTAAGTGGAGAATGAGTCACACCTCATTAGAGAGAAAAGACTTTCCAAAATTAAAAAGTGAATATTCTTGTGGGACGGACTACAAAGGAAATAATGCATATTTTTATGGGACGGAGTGAGTACAAAGTAATTAAATTAAAATTATTCAATTGATTTAATTAGGTGCTTTGTCCTTAATTATATTATGAATGTCAATTAGGTGTATATATAAAACACTAATAAGAAAGAAGAAAAGGAAGAAAAAGGAAAGAAGAAAGGGAAAAAAAGAAAAGAAATCACGCGTTTGGTTATTTAATAAAAATATTCAAAGATATCCTCAATTAACCAAAATCAGATGTTTGGTACATAGAGGTACCAAATATAAAACTAATATCAGATACTATTTTTATGTAAAAGTGAAAGATCATGTACTATTTATAGAGTTTTTCTCTACTTAAAATTAAAAAAAATAATACACAATGATCGGATTGCTATTGTTAAGAGATTAAAGACTTTAGTTCGAGTGACAATTGTTATAATTTCTGTAGCGTAGGCAAAACGACTTTGATGCCTAGTGAAATTAGATTTCACATCCACATCGGCGTTATGGTAGTTGTTCGTTCGTTTTATTTTTCTGCAGACATTTAGCTAAAATTATGGGCTTTCTTCATACAATGTTTATGGGCTTTACCGACAATAACATACGTTACAAATCAACTAGATAGACTTAGACCTTGTATATAACTCGTCCTATTCTTTATAAAATTAATTAAGCTTGTGTAAAAATTATAATTTCACACAATTCGGTCATAGGAAATTGCTACCCTTTGAGAATATAACTTTACCATTTGTGACGTCATGGGACTGGTCGTATTTGTAAATAAACATATCATAATATATTACTTCCCCTAAAAATAAGAACGATTTTTATGTCAAATTAATAAAGTAATATGAGAAAACATTAACTTTTTTTTTGGTTAAAAAAGCATGACTTTTAAGTGATAAGGTTAGCCACAAACTTGTGGATGGACTATGTATTGATCTTGCCTGTGTGTGAGTTTGGCCAAACAGTAGAAAGGTTAATGCAGGTTCGAGTTCTTCGTGGAGCGATTTTTAAATTTAAATTTATTTATCCATAAAAAAATATATATATTGATCTTAAATAATCACAATAATATAATTAACATTATAAAAATTAGGAGTATACAAAGTTGGGAGTAGATGATAAATGACGCAATAAATTAATCGGCAAAGTTGAAATAAAAGTATCAATTTTTGTTTAATTTCAATGTGTTCATTTGAAAAGGGTAAAAGTAAGTAAATACATTCTTCTTCTCTTAATATACAATTCCAATACGAAGAACACATAAATATATTTATATGAAGAATTGAGCCAACCCTAAATAGGGTTTTCAACAAATCCCCCTCTAAGATTTGTGCCTGCGTCTAGAGGTGCCCACGGTTCTGGAACCGGCGATTACGGTTCTGAACCGTCAGTTCCGATTTTAGAAATTGCCGAACCAAAATAGTAACCGCCGGTTCAGTTCTGAACCGGCGGTTTTTTTGGCGATTTCTACGGTTTTTCACGGTTCTGAATCGCCGGTTTTTTACAGTTTCGGTTTGGTTTCACGGTTTTCCAACGGTTTTTCGCGGTTCCAGTTTGGAACCATCCGGGACCGGCGATTCCGACATGGTTTCGGTTCGAAAATTTTTGAACCTGAACCGAACCACGGTTCAAAAATCGACTGTTTCGATTTGGGTAAATTCTTACGGTTTCGGTTCGAAACTGCAACCGGCGGTTACGGTTTCGTTTTAACCGCCGGTTCGGTAAACCTTGGGGAGGTCTACCTGCGCCTGGATATACATACGGATATACGATACATATACACACGTCTGTATATAATACTATGAAATAAATATACTAGTAGTATTAATTATTTTATGTTAATTTTTATCAAGTTTTCTTTTCCTCCTCACCTCTTCCCTTTCACATTCTCTGCAAATCATCTCCTTCTCTCTCTCTACATTCATCAATTCTGCTCTCTCAACCTCAACCTTCATTCACGTTAACCCCCCAAAACAAACTTCATCCCCACCCACCTGTGCCAACACACACAACCACACGCACTCTCTTTTCATGCACTCAATTTGATTTCATATCGTCGGAATTTACCAAACGATGTGACGTCGCCGTCGATCTCGAAACAGATTGGTTTCCGATTCGCATCCTCCGATAACAATTCAAGTTTTTCCTTGAATTCGGCGCTCAAAGGCGGTTGTTGCTTGCTGCTATGGCTTCTACTGTTCCTGCCAAATCTCAGCCGCTGCACAATTTCACGCTGCCGCATCTGAAATGGAATAAGGACCGAAACTCCACCGGCCAACACCAGCGGCGCCGCTCTATCAAATCGCCGTCGCGACGGCCGAATATCTCCTCCGCATCTCCCATCCGCCAGTCGCCGTTGCGAGATTCCGTATCGGCGACTCCGCCTCGGCATCAGTCCCCTTTATGCGACTCCGCCGCGGCGGCGGCTGTGGTGGTGTCGCCTCGTCGGTCTCCGGTCCACGGGGATTACTTGGGGAAACGATCTCCGCTTCGGGAGTGGGGGAAACACTCGCCAACCGGCGGTGATCCGGCGTGGCATTTGCCGAGGCATGAATCGCCTCCTCAATCCGGAAAAGGCGGCTCTGTTGAGCATCGGAGACATCAGTCCAATCATCCGGCGTTGGATGGTGCGAGGAACGGTCTCCATTCAACAAATTCAGGACGAACAAGTCTGAAATCGGAGCCTAAATCGAAGGCGAAAGAGGTCGATGCGGCTGGAATCAAGAGATCGAAAATCCTAATCAAAATTCCCTGCAAGAGCAGCAAAACAGAGGACGAAAATCCACAAGAAGAGACGGAGAAAAAAGAGGAAGACGTTTGCAGCGGTGAAGTGCAACAAGAGGAAAAGGTTAACAACAATACTACTACTGATGAAGAAACGAAGACATGGAATTTAAGGCCTCGGAAGCCTCTGCACAAGTCGCTGAACGTGAGCGGAGGTCCGGTGAAGAGTAACGGTACGGCGATGCCGGAAAGGAGTAAAGCGCCGTCGCCGTTGAGGAATCTGAACAATAGATCGGGGGATAACGACGGCGGTGGGAAGAAGGAGAAGAGGAAGCTGAGCATATCTATCCCTCTAACGAAAGACGAGATCGAGGAGGATATATTTGCGCTGACCGGATCAAAGCCGGCAAGGAGGCCTAAGAAGAGAGCAAGGAACATACAAAAACAAGTTGATGTAAGATAAGATCTGAATCAGTTTTTGCGCTTGAATTTCTATGGCATCTCTGTGTCTAATTTTTCATGGATCGCAGATTTGTTTCCCTGGATTATGGCTCGTATCAATAACTGCGGATTCATACAAGGTTTCTGAGAGTTCTCTGAAGGTACAGCCCTGATCATCCAGCCATGGTTGCTCTCAATTTTAAATTTCTGATCTGGATGGCGGTGGTCTTCTACACAGGGCTAGATGCAGTTTTTGGAAGTTCTAAGCTGCTTCGCTTCCAACCTTTTTTTCTGGGGGATGGCTTTGAAGGTATACTCTGTAGTAACTTGTATTCTGAGAGGAAGAACTAGCATTGATTTAGGGTTTCTTTGTTCTTTTCTTGTTTCCTTTGTCTGCCCCTGTTCAAGTTGCTGATCTGGAGATGGATGATAGTTCTTCTATTTAGCATTATGTAAATATGGATTTTAGATCGTTTAGATTTTCTTTTTCAGTTTCATGACTCAATTGGTTTTGATTCATTTTTTGTTTTAAATGAATAATGACTGATTTGGGTCGTCTTTCTTTATTTGTACATTAAAACAGTTGAAATTCATGTATTTGGTTCTGTTGCAGTTCATGACTCATGAATCTTGATAGTTGACGCATCTCAAATATTCTCTTTACATTATATTGTGCCCTCATTTTTGTGTGATGCCATTTGATTTGAAGAACACAATGTTTATGCATAAAGTATGATACTTTTAGTTTTAGATTGTGTACCTGGTGTACTCTGGCACTTGATGAAGATTGAAGTTGCTAAATCCAACTCCAAAGTGGAAATTTTAATACCCAAACCAAGTAAGAAGAATAGTAGCTACTACAAATTAGGGGCTTGAACATGAAGTACAAAAAAACCTTGAGGGAAAGAATTGGATTGTTTTCTCAGCAACCGGGCATAAAAGAAGTGAAGGAAAGATGTTACTTATGTTTTAGCAGAAAATGAATTTGGTGAGAAAATGGCAAAAAAAAAAAGAGTGCTTCTGGGTTGATTTTGAATGATTTCAAGGTCTGCTCTGCATATCGTGTGTGCTTCGATTATGGTAATATAAAAGTGGGCGGAATGTGGAATTTGGAGTTGAAATAATAAAGGCTAACCCAAAGAATCTATTAAAGGAAGGGGGCACAGCACAGGCAAACTATGGCCAACTATTATTGGCTGGCTTGACTGACTTTTTCTGGATTTGAATTGCTCTCATCATATATGTTCAAAACTGAAATGTTTCCCTATATTATCTACCCTCCACGCCAGGTATAAATGCCAACGCTATATGCCTTATTCTTCTTTTTCTTTTTTCATAGTTCATTGGATTCAGTGAGTTCCGACGATTTTTAGATGACTAAATTCCAAATTACTACAATTTAATAGAAATGACGAACTTACCACATATAAAAAGATTAGAGATATTATTGCTATATAAAATTTAATACAGTATAATTTTGTATTCACCAAGAATTCAGCCCAAGGTTTCGCTTATGTCATGGGTGCTAATCGATTAATAAAGAAAATCACGCTATTCATATCGAAGCCCTAATTTTAATTGACGTCATCTGACCCAATAAGAACCCTAAATCCAAAATTAATCTAAACTGTTGGTCCGTGTGTAATATGGAGATTAAAAAGGTCGATAATAAAAATGAATCTTATTTATCAATGGGCCGTGGTGCAGTCGGCAACGCAGAGCTGTGTGGTGACCTTGAGGTCACAGCTTCAAATCCCACCACCAGCTGAGAGACTTTCGGTCTGAATCCAAGTGGGTTCGCAAACCCGGTTGGCATGATTAGTTAAATAACACTAAAAGCGAGTTCAGTACACATGTGATCTAAAAAAAATCTTATTTTATTAGATAAAGATTCTCTCAAGTATAAAAGAAATCTAATACTCCAGTAAGAGTTTATGGAGGTGAAGTTAGTTACCCAACGTCCCACTCCTACAATAGAACTTATGGTAGCATTAGAACATTAAACAAAAAAGGTTAGAATAAAATGAGGCTCCATCGCCCCACATGGAGACAACAAGTAACGCTTATATTTCAGGATACCTAAATCCTCAAAAATAAAATGCCACATGGAGACAACAAGTAACGCTTATATTTCAGGATACCTAAATCCTCAAAAATAAAATGCTATATATTTATGTGAGGATTTTAGCATTACAGTATTTATTTTGTTTTATAGTACTACATTTGATTTAATTAGTATTAAAAATTGATATTAATTGATTTCGAAGAAAAAGATAATTTTTTTTTGTATTGTTATTGTTTGAGATGAGAGGCCCAGCTGTAAAGCCCAATTAAAACTGAGGCAAGAAATGGAATCTCACTTGAAATTAAGCAATGGAGAAAGTTGAAATGGAAGAAAAGGAAGAAAGTAGTGTTGTGGGCAATGGCGTAGTTCAAGGTTACTGGTTCTGGGGTAGCGCCAGCGCCGTTCAATTTTGGTGGGGCGTCGCCGCCTTGAAAAGGGGATACGCTGGCAATGGCAACCTCATGCCTTTGAAGGCCTTCACCGTGGCCTCCCTCTTCGTCGGCGCCTCCACCTCCGCCGCCGTAGCTACGCTCCAGCTCTCAGGAATCCGCTCTGTAAGTATTCACACCCCGCCCTCTCTTTCTTTGTGGACTATTTTTTGGTATCTGTAAATTGTTGTGCAGAATCTCTAATTGGTTTATTTTAGGGTTCCTTTTTTATTTTAAAATTGTGTTGATCTTGCAATCAAAATGCTGACTAAAACTTCTTAGTTTGTGCTATTGCATCTAAATATGAGTTTTACACATTGTTATAACAACAAACGAAAAACTATAAATGTGTATCTGGTTGCAGTCTTTCAATTGTGAGATTCTTTTGTTGCAAGTAGAATTATTGGTAGATATTTGGAATTGGGCTCAATAATGAACTCGTTTCATATGACACATAAAGCTTGATTTTCTTAGATTTACAAAAACACACACTCGTTTCAGAATGACTCGAACTATCATCTTACTAACTTAGCTGTGTTGTGTCGTCTATAAACTATAAAGCTTGTTTTGACTTATCGTTAGCATATTCAACAAATCAGTCTTGAGCTTAGCTTGTTAACAAGAGTTATACTTTTGATTTCAAATCCAGCTCAGTTTAGTTTTACCTTTAGTCAGGTTTTAGTGGCATGAACAGTAAGTTTAAGGTTTTCAGCTCTACTTGCTGCTGCAACATTCGTTCCGATGATCTAATCATTTACTATGTCATGGTGAGATAGTTGCATGTGAGTACAGTGGATAACTAGAGACTGTTGTAGATTGAACAAAAAAAAGAATGATGAACTAACTAAGTAATAATGTTATTTCAATATCTTATGGATTTCTTAGAGATACTGGAAGTGGTGAAATGTGTTGTGTGGCGAACATAGAGTCTGGTGAAATTGAATCCTAGATGGTGCATATCCGACTCTTGATGCATATGAGAATCTCATATTGCTTGTAAGACTCTAGCTATGCTGTTTTTGCTCAATCTCACTATAGCTAAACTAGCAATTTGAAATGTCAAATAACAGAACTGATACTACTTTTTGGCCACATGCTAGAAGTTGGGGATATAATTTGCTGGTACTTTATAATTTTAGGCCGATCACATTTTGAGTTGTTTTTGGGAGTCTTGGCTAAGCTTATTTTAAGGAACTTATAAGCACCTCTTACTTTAAAAGATGGTTTTAGAGCTTATGAGATGTTAACTATTTTGAAAATGAACTAGTTATGTCTTTAGGTGATTAACTTCATTTAATTTATTTCTATGCAGTGTCTGATTATTAATTGATATGGTTATAGGTGGAAGACCTCAAGAGTGTAGGGGCAAATATAAGGAATGCATGCAAGAGCACACGATGAGTCTCTCCCTATTGTTATCATAAGCAATAAAAGTGTAGGAGCCCTTTTATATCAAGCACACCACTATCATTTGTACCTTAGAAATCCAGATGGTCCCTTGTTCTTGACCACCAGTCGATGAGACCTGTATTTGACCTTCCAAATCCATTCAATGACACTTTTTTTTAACTAATCGAGCAGAAAGTACCAAGAAAATTAAAATCGAGATGATAAATGTTATCAATCATCAGAATTTGTGGCATCCAAACAAAATTTTCTTCTCCTACATGTGGATAATACACCATGCACACTCAAGTTTGAAGCGTTCTTATGCAACAAAATTCTTAGAACCATTAAGCAAACTGCCCAGCTACGATTTGAGCACTGCCCAACTGGAATGTAAGACTGGAGCATGAGGTGAGTTTGGGAAAGGTGAAGTGAATTCAACAATTAGATACATGAACTTCCATTCACTGTCCACCTTTTCTTTGAGCATCTCCGACATAACTTGTGGGGAACCCGTTGACGAGCAGCACAGTTCCTGTTCTCTGATCCATAGCCTGTGACAGGGGATTCAATTCTTACCCTAACCTGTCGGTAGCAATAAATTAAAGAAGGATCAACAAGTAGCAGTCAATTTAGGCCAAAAGGAATTAAAATTCCCATGCTTATAGAAAAAACAATCTGTAACCAATGAGCTGACGAATGCAAAATCTGAACCAAAATGGGCTAACAGAGCAAAATTTACTAATTTGAGACACTAAACCACTACTAATCCAGTTTATCACATATTAAAACTTTTGTGATTGACAGTGGAAGTGCTTCATTCAATACTAGTTCAAACCTAAGTTCGATATGTTCTAAAAAGAATATCAAACTTTGTCATCCTTTCTTCTTTCTTGATTATTCTTTTCAGCAAATGTAACTGTATGCTAAATGAAGCCTGCAGTGCATTTAATTGAAGTCCACAAATGGAGCTCATGCTTTCCAGCTCAACATTACAGAAAACAAGAGGAAAACAAACCTATATGGAGTACAATTTTTCAGGAAGTATAATTTTTAACTCACTGTTTTGGTTCAAATATAAGTTCTTTGCACCAGCAAAAAAAAATACATGATGAGCTTAATCTGGAAAGAACATGAATATCCTTTTGATTGTGTAGGCTGGGATGCATATGATCTAGCATAGCAGGAACGGCTTATGAACAGAGTGTTTTAAACATGCCACCAATTTCTGAAACCCTCTAACCCCCCACTCCCTGCGGAAAAAAGATGAAAAAGAGAGGTAGCTAGAGTCCTTGAGCATAGTTCCAAGGGAGAAATGATTCAAATATGTCCTCAATATTGTACACAAATATGCAATGGATTCTAAGCAGAAATCTACATACCTCCAATAGGACAAGCAACATGCAAAGTTGGAACACAAAATAATATGCAAGATAGAAACTTTTTTTATATAATTACAGATAGAAAAGTAATGTTAATTCATACTCCTACAACATAGTTCAATATGGCAAGGTAGAACGTCCAGGACTATACTATCCAGCCTGGTAAACTTTTCTTTAGCTTTCCTATCCGATCACTTTTTCCTCCAACTTATGAGTAAATGAAGAAGATTTTAAACCTTAATCTATATTGAGACTAGTAAGATACCACTGTCAAATTATGTTAGTCCTACTTTCAGAAACTCAAGTAAAACATTTGTAGTTACGAAGAGTATTGATGGAGTTTGAACCATAAAAATTCCTAAATATACCATCTCATACATAAATAAAAAAATATAAAGACATTTTATGCAGTAACAAACTTTGGTGGATGTAGGTGGATTGTCTGAATCCTATTCTTGTACCATCTTGGAAGCATAAACTAGCATTTTAGCTTCAAGAAACTTTGCATAGGCACCGAAATAAAAAAAACAAAAAAGAAAAGGTTAATGGGTCGAGTGGAAAATCTGCTACACTCGAAATAGGCCCAATAAGCATTCTTGGCCCAAAATTCAAATAAGAGAGAAATGAGGAAAGCGGGGAAATTTAGTGGGGATAGTGCCAATAACCGTCTCAACCGCCACTCTCTCCAATTCCCACGCACACAGAATAGATACATACATACTAACAAAATCTGCAGACAAAAAAATCCAGAAGCAATAGCATCTCAATCAAGTAATAGAATTGATGGATGGGAAGAGAAGGATGTTACACGATGATGAACTCCGCGATATCAAGAAAGGTCCATGGAAAGTGGAAGAAGACCAAGTGCTCATAAATCACGTGAAGAAATACGGCCCCAGAGATTGGAGCTCCATTCGATCCAAAGGCCTCCTCCGCCGCACCGGAAAGTCCTGCCGCCTCCGCTGGGTCAACAAACTCCGCCCTGACTTGAAGACGTACTAACTCTATCTCTCCGCCTCTGCCTCCAAGTTCACAATTTTTTTCTTCTCTCTCTGTTTCTCTCCTGTGTTTTCTAGGTTAAAAATGTTGTTTTTCCCCCTTTTGTTTCTTCAATTTGTTGCTTGCGTGAAGAATTTGACTATTACGTTGCTGATTTTGTAGGGGGGTGAAGTTTTCAGCGGAGGAGGAGAGAACGGTGATCGATCTGCAAGCACAATTCGGGAATAAATGGGCGAAAATCGCAACGTATCTGCCCGGAAGAACAGACAACGACGTCAAGAATTTCTGGAGTAGTCGACAGAAGAGACTTGCTAGGATTCTGCACACCTCTACTGCTCCTTCATCATCCACCAAATCTCACAAGACCACCAAGCATCCCCAAACCCCTCCTTTCGATTTCATTCCATCTCTCAAGGTCATACACTCACCAATTTCTCGTATTTTATGATACATCTATCAATCTCAAGAACATATGTGTGTGCAGGCACCCAAGTTGAGCCTATCAAGGGAGGAAGAATTTGCGGCCAAGTCACAGTTGTGCCCAACCATTGAAACAGTGCCGTTTGGGGAGGTGGTGTATCCGAACCCTGTTCCGGTGGACCAGCAGCCCTATGTCTCCTTCCCTCAGTTTCCGATACTTCAGCCGGACTACCCTCTGCTTTTGGAGGGCCAGGACTTCATTGGCAGGCTTGGAGCTCCCAGTTTTCTTGATTATGAGTTTGGGCATTCTGCATTGGGCACTGCGCAAGTCCCCATCACCCCGTCGTTCCAGGCTTCTGGAACGTCGGTGAGTCATGACACGGTGGACATCGACAGCCTCATCGATGATGACTTTCCTCCCATCGACTTATTTGATCAAATCGAGCAGCTTCCAAGCCCCTCTCACTGGTCTTGATTGAAGTTACAAAACATGGCTTCTTGTAATTGTTGCTAATTCTTCTGTACTTTCATCTAACATTGTAGCTGCTAGTTTTAAGCTTTGTTGTGTTCTGTATCTGCAACTCGTATTGTGAAATGAATTCTGGTTTCTCTGTAAATATTTTGTTTAGATATGTAATGATATGCGACTGGAAAACAAGAGAAACATCGATAGCATGTCAAAGATCAAATGGAAAAAAAATGCTTTTACATTGACCACATTGGGTGATTTCAATTTTCAGACTGAATGTATTGGCAAAGTTTATTAGGATTCCCAAGAAAAGAGAAGACAATAGATGAAGTACATAACACTAATTCACTAGGTTTCTTGGACTTGCATTAACTGGACACCAGCTAGATCTTTCAGTGATCCCCCAAACTGCCCAGCAGTAAACGAGTTGCTTTCTTCGAAAACTACAGACCTCTGTAAGACTGAATATGCACAATACTCGACTTCAGCCACCTCAACATCCTCAAAACATCTTGCAATTGTGGTTCCAACTCCTTCACCTGAAAAAGCATACCATTTTTAGAAGTTTCAGATCATCAAGAGAAACAACTATGCTGATGAAATGTGATGAATGACGGCCACAAAACATTGCATCAAGTGGCTCATGATGTAAGACCGCAAAATAAGGTAACACGAATGCCTGAGAGCCAGTAAATGCCACGTTGTAACTAGCTGTAGAGAAGCTTACCATGAGTCACTAGCAACAAGTTTTCTGACAGATATTTGTCAGCAAGGCTTGTGATCACCTGCATATATCTATCCCTAGCACCTTCTCGCGTCTCTTGCCATCCTGGCAGCTACATTCACAGACAAAACCGGGTTTTAGCATAGGAAAGTTGGACTGCTACAGGCTCATATTACAGAGCACTAAACCTAATGAAAGCATAATATTACCTCCTCATACACCATTTCAATAGTATTATCAATAGTTCCAGCAGGCAATACAGATTCACACTGCGATATGTCAAAACTAAAAATCCCATCTTTAGGAGCAACTTTAGGCCGGATGGCTAAAGAATTCATCATCTCACATAATCCATACTCCATTGACACCTGAACACAAACAATGAGATTAGCTAATTAGAATGCACGCAATTTGATTACTTTGAGCAATACTTTCTTCACACTCAAGCTTACAAACTTGTATTAGAATTTGCCTAGTTGACAAAGTTTATATGTCTAAGCGTGGTAATAAAAAATGTGGTTGGGAGAATACTTTGACCTTATGTAGTAGTAAAAGGTTTGTAATTGAATATTACTACTAGGTTACTTGTGTTTTCTTGTAACTAATGGTGGGGTCTAAATGAATTTGCGGTCAGTATTGAATAGAATAGTTTAAGTGGTACATTCCACAGTCTCCACTATAGACATTGCTCAAGAAATATATTATTTTGAATGAGAATTGAGAATAGATGAAAAAGAATGCTTTGAAAACTAGCTAACCAGTGAGACGATGAAAATACAATAAGCAAAGTGGTTTTTTTGGGTGGGAATGAACGATAGTGGTTTTCCTAGTTGTTGAAACATCACAATAGAGCGCAAATGGATTTGGATAAACCTCACAAAGGAAGACAATTCAACCAAAATTGTCAAATTAAGTAGAACAGTAAACAGATGAAATTCGATATTTTAAAATTCAGTAATTCACATCTTAAACATACAATGATTCACTATGAATATTAATGAAACAGGAGAATGAAATTAAAAAAAAAAATCAAATACTAGTAACAAGTCAACATCAAAGATAAAGGAATGCTCTTCATGCATAGGATTATTAACAACCGACCTTGATTTTTGAAGGATTGATAGCGACGGCGTTGTTGGGATCGTCGGATTTGTTATCGACGGCGCAGAGGGCTGAGACTACTCCGGAAGCGGTCTGGAGGCAGCGGAGGAAGGGGGAAACGAAGACGCGGTGGATCGGAAAGGAGAGGTGTTTATTGAGTTTGTCGCCAGCGGCGTAAGCTCGGAGGTGGCCGTCGTCGGCGAGCGGGGGGTCCCAGGGGCGCGGGGCGGAGGCCGACCAGAGAGGGGCGACGTTGTCGAGCCTGTCGCCGTGGCGCATTACGACGACGTTTTGGCGGAACTGCGATGAGCCGTCGCCATCTGACAAACCCATCAATGGATTTGGTTGAGAAATGGATTCGATTTTCGAAGAGAGTGCAGATTCTGATTCTAGTTCTAGTATTAAAGCGTCGTCTTTTCAACTCAAATCTGAACACACATCTCGTCTGTTTTTATAGTGGCTCATTGATTAAAACACAAAATGACTAACCTTTTACTTAGTCAATTATAAAAAATTCCTTGCTTATGTGTAAAGTGTACTCCATTTTAATCCATCAGCCCACAATCCATATTCTTAATACTGGTTTTCACATTTTAATCCATGAATTCGGATATGAAAGGAGCGAATATGGCTATTCCTTTGGCAATAAGATCACATATCTCATTTCCTACTCCAACTTCTACTACATCCATACAAACATAATAAGTGATGCATCTTATCATCACTTATCATATTTGTGTGTATGTAGCAGGAGTTGGAGTAGAAAATGACATATGTGATCTCAACTTCTCCTTAGGTCTTTAAAGCATCAGCAATGGCGGACGTCCACACAGAATTCCCACCGGCGTGCGGGAATTTCGTGGCGGACGTCCGTCATTGTGCGTCCCTTCCACGGATACGGAATTCTGCGAAGGAATTCACAGTTCCGCGGTGTTCTGCGGGGAATTCGGTGCGGACGTCCGCCATTGCGTTGAAGCCCGCGGAATTCCGTGTGGAATTCCCATTTAATGCATTAAATTTTTTTTTTCGGTTCCCATGTTCGACTCCAGAACGATATTATTGAAGAATTGTGACAGCGGAGGAGTCGTCGTTGATGTGGGGGTGGGCATTATTGAAATGTATTTCTAATCTGGTGAAATGTACTTTTCTTTTTTTTATTAATGGAATATTTTTCCCTATTTGTGTCGACTATTTAATTCCGTAAATTTCTACTTCCTAAAATTATTTGATTTGTGAATTTTTTTTATTGTGAGAATTCCTTCGGGAATTCCGCCACTGTGCAGTAGGAATTCCGTATGACGTGGCAGGAGGTGTTTTTGGGAATTCCGCCGGGAATTCTGCACCACTGCTGATGCTCTTAGAACAATATTATAGGTAAACGGAGAATGGACATGAAAATTTTGGACTTGGATCCTCTGCTGTGGCAAAATGCACAGCAGGAGATGCTGTGCACATCATCCTTGTTGTGCACATCATCACCCTCCATTTGTTTTTATGAAGTTATACAATTTTCTTTTATTCACAAATCAATGGTGGTGATGTGCACAGTATCTCTTGCTGTCCATTTTGCCACAATAGGGGATCCAAATCCGAAAATTTTACATCCAAGTAAGGAAAAATTGGTACAATGTGGGGGGGGGGACCCCTGAATCTGCCACTTACTCTCAGCATTTTAACAGAAATTTTTAGATGTATGTATTTTTTTCAACCAGAGGTTGCTACATATATTTCGCTGAGTATACCAAAAAATAGATCTAGATATATTGTGAAAAGATAGGGTATGCAAATTAGGTACTCCGTAATTGCTAAAAAAATACTAGTAGTATGTAGTAGTACTTAATTGACTAATATCAGTCTGCTAAAACTCCGTAATTGCAAAAAGTACTCCGTAACAGTCTGCTAAAACTCAATGCCTTCGTAAAATATAATCCTGAAAATTGTGAAAAGATAGGATATGTAAATTAGGTAATTGCTAAAAAATAAGTAATTGACAGTCTGCTAAAAGCCTAAAGCTCAATTTATTTTGTGAAATATGCCATCCAATTTAAGTATAATTCACAAGGTATTGTTATCTGTCAATTTCAGGCAGTATATTTAAATTTTGTTACGTACACGATTTAGTATTCTATAGATAAGAAAAGTAATTAGTTCCGCCTCATTCTAATGGACACTGTTTTTAGTATTCTAATAGATAAGAGCGCATCGCGTCTCGTCCCGTCGCGTCCCACGTCTCTCCGCGAAGATGTGGCTGGCGAGCTCCCGTTCGTCCGTGACGACCACTCGCCGGCTCGCGAGTGGGCGTCGTTTTTATCCATTGAAAAATATTATTTTTAAATTTTTTTTAAAATCCTGAAAAAATAAAAAAATTTATAAAAAAATACTAGCCGCTTTTTTTTCAAATTTTTAATTTTTTCTATTTTTTTAAGCTCACATCACTTCTATATATATCAAATCATTCCCACAAATTATCCACCATAAAAAAACTCTCTATTCTCACTCAAACACTCTACATTCTTCATCTTAAAACATTATTCTTCTCCCAAATTTAATCCATTCATGGATCCATCTGATCAAATGCGTCGAATGATGGAAGAATCGCTAGAAGCAGATCAACGTAGGGAGGAGGAGGAAGCCGTGGTGCGTCAAAAGCGACCCCGAAAATACATCCACCGTGACCGGGAGGAACCCGCCGCAAGGTTGGTATGAGATTACTTTTGTGAAATCCGCTATGGGGAGATACCTACTTCCGTCGCCGTTTCCGCATGCGGCGGGAGCTATTTTTGCATATCGCAAATACATTGGCGGCCCGGGAAGAGTACTTCCAAGAAGGGTTAGACGCTATTGGCCGTCCCAGTCTCACGACGCTCCAGAAATGTACTGCAGCAATCCGTCAGCTTGCTACTGGACAAACGTCGGATTTGTTCGACGAATACCTACACATTGGGGAAAGCACTGGGAGATTGTGTTTGATGAACTTCTGCAAAGGCGTCCGGGCAGCCTTCACCGACGAATTTCTCAAGAAGCCAAGCACTGCTGATTGTCAGTTTCTCCGACTTCACGAAACAATGCACGGATTCCCCGGGATGCTCGGCAGCGTCGATTGCATGCATTGGCAATGGAAGAATTACCTTGTGACGTGGAGGGGGTCATACACGAGCGGCCACAAAGGCACCCACCCCACCGTTATACTCGAAGCCGTTGCCGACTACCGGCTATGGATTTGGCATGCGTTTTTCGGGGTCCCCGGATCGAACAACGACGTCAACGTGCTCAACCAATCCGACCTCTTCAGCGAAGTTTTGAATGGTAAAGCACCGGCCATCAACTTCACCACTAACAACCGATAGTATAGAATGTGGTAATATCTTGCCGACGGCATCTATCCGAAGTGGCCAACCTTCGTGAAGACGTTCAACAGACCGATAAACAAAAAACATGCTCTTTTTGCGCAAAAGCAAGAGGCTGCTCGCAAGGATGTGGAGAGAGCGTTCGGGGTTCTACAAACTCGATCCAACATTATCAAATCCCCGGTTCGTACGAGGTTTATGAAGAATATGGTCGACATCAGGTATACGTGCATAATCTTGCACAACATGATTGTCGCCGACGAAGGACCTGAGGCCGGAAATTGGTTCGACCCTGAAACCCCGGGAAGCTCTACCGCAAGTAGTCCGCCTCGTAGTGGAGTGCATCCGTCTTTGCAAGAACGGTTGTGTGTTCGGGCAAGGACACGTGATTCTACCGCTCACACCCAACTCAAGGAGGATCTAATTGAGCTCATTTGGGCAAAATTTGGCAACCATTAGACGATCACCGCATCACTTTCCATGATTATGCGGATTTCAATAAATTTTAATATTAGGATTTCAATTATTTATTTTTTGTATTTTTGGATGTTGTAATTTTCGTGGTTTTTAATGATTTTATAAATTATTAGTATTAATTTAATATTTCAATGAAATATTAATTGAATTTGTTGGAAATAAAAATAAAAATGAAATTAAATGAATAGTTAATGGATGAGATGGTTAAGAGATAGAGGGGAGGGATGCAAGTGTTGTCTCTTAGTTAAGAAAGAGGGTAAAAAATGCTGTGGGGCCCATGAATAGTAAAGGGATGAGACGGTTAAGAGACGGTATTGAGACAAAGAGGCGGATAGCCATAGACACATTTCCTATTTGACATGGACATTTGTACAAAGATAATAGTATGTCTATTTTTAAAAATGGATCAAATAGGATGAGCCATCTCTAATGATAAAATGCATCCAGCAAGGAGTATCATATTCATTTCAAAACTACTTCTTATATCATAACTGAGACGGGTGGGATATCGATCATTCGATGTGAATTTTAAACTCTCTTGATTAGTGGCGGATGCACACTGAAGCAAGGGGTACAGCTGTACCCCAAATATTTCTGGTTTAATAGTATATTGGTACCTCATTTTACAAATTCCATCGTTGGCCAAGTGCAGTGGTATTGAGCTCTTTTAAAGGCAACACCCGTGTTCGAATTCTAGGAGTGTATTTTTCATATCTTTGATTTTTGTGATAATACTACACTACATTTACACCTGTTCAACGCATGTCATAGATACCCAATTGTTCTTTTCAATTTTATTTTATGTTCATTGCTATTTAATTTCATTATTTACATTATTTTATGTTTTCAATTTATACACTTGACTTCATATGTCCTTTCAGTTTAATTTTGTTTTGATTGATATCAAAGTATAACTTTTATTATTCACTTTATGTTTAATAAATATATAGCTAATAATTTAATAACTATAATTTCTATAATTTTATTTTTATTCATATTTAGATTTCTCTTATTACCTTGTTTTTAATAGATATTTATGTGGCTAATATTAAAATAAAAAGAAAAAAGTTTATGTGATTTTTAATTCTTGTAAATAAAATTTTAAGAAAATGTAAATTAAAATCTTAATAAAAAATCAACATGTGATTGATGAAATTTAAATGTCAATTGTATTCTTAAAGCTATCCAATCAGAGCTAAAAGATTTTTTTTAGGTAAAGATTACACATCCTTCAGAAAGTGAAATAAATTCTTCATAATATTCAGATTTAAAACATTTATTTCAATAAAATAAAGATAAGTAGATAACACACTAAAAAATGAAGTAAATTTTTATAATAAGTCTAATAACCTTAATTCAAGACATTAGAAATCATTTACTCCATATAGTAACACTAGAAAAAATAATTTATTTTTATTTATAATGAAGAATTTACTGTAAAAAAATAAAGATAAAGATTCTAATCGAGAAATATTATCAAGAAAATAAAATAGATTAATCTAATATTGAAACTTCAAGTCGCTATAATTATTTTCTGCACCTTCATATCAGAAATCCTGGATCCGCCACTGCTCTTGATTGTGACACATGACAACACTGCATTTATGAAATTTGTGTTGTGTTGAAGCATGCTTCATTATTGTGCATAAATATAGTTTGTTGTGTTAGGGTACTCAAACTATATATTAGCATGATATTGTTTATTACGAAATTCTAAGTGCAATATTATTCTATCTCTCCATGGTGGTGATGATTAGGAGTGCATGCATCTGGATCTGGAATAACTAATTGGTCTTCGCTCCCGTAATTTGAACGCAATAAAAATACAAGGAATTCCAAATATAGTGCCAATATATGTTTGTCGAATGCAACTTTGCACACGAAGCTTCCAAACTCAAAAGACAAGACGCAAAGAGAAGAGCCCACTGAAAAGGAATTTTATCCCATATATTTAATATCTAATCTACCTTTTATTTTCCTACATGCATATTTGTCTTCTCTTATCGTTTCTCGTCAGTTGTCCTACTTCTATGACATACTTCTACTAGTAGTAAACCAAGTCACGCGATTTCGTCATCCAAACTTTAAGTTCGTCTTATTGCGTGTACTATAAGTTGACTGGGGTAGACTAATTTTGTCTCATCGTTTGAAGTGTTAACCCGAAAAAGATCTCATCTTTTACGTAATTATCCTTTAGTATCAGTTATTTCATTTTAGGAATAAATTGTCATGCAAAAGAAAATTATAGCAATCGAAGTATTGTATGATAGCCAAACTTACATGTCGATTGATTAATCAGTGTATAATTTAAAATAATCAATGCTCCCATTCGTCCTAAAAAATTAGAGAAATTTGTATATGACACGAGTTTTTATGTGAAATTGGTAAAGTAAGATAGAAATGAGAAAAAATAAGAGAGAGAAATGGAAAAATGTAGTAGAAGTAGTGTTAGCGATTGGGGTCCACATTATTAATATTGTGTAATTGGTTAAAACCTTTCATAATTGGACTTGGTCTAATTTCGGGGAATGACCGAAAATGGTAAAACTAGTACGGAGTAGTATATATTTTTTAAGGACGGGTGAGAATGTTATAATCAATATAATTTTAGTTGTCACATCTGAAAGAAAACTGCGGAAGCCATGAACACACATACTAGAGATATATTTGGAGAGAGCTCTCAAATTGGCATTTTTCCTTCCATCAAATGTAACCAGATGCGCTACATATATACTCCATTCAAACGATCTAAAAACGTTGTACTAATCTACTTTAACAAACTCTGAACATCGTACTAATCTACTTTAACAAACTCTGCAAGACATGTTTCCTCTTTAAACCGCGCAACACCACGTCGCGAAGTACATATGTGGTCCTCCATCTTAGCTGGCTTGTCCGTGGTTTCAACGTGTGCGAGGTTGATCATTGGCTCCTTTTGTGCCGCACACCCCTTACTCTTCTTTGTCTCATTCTCAGCTTTAGCTCTCGTGGAGTTCGTGATTGCTTTGGCTCGTGCACAACGCATTGCAGCTTGATCAACTTGGCACGTGACGGCTTGGTCAATTTGGTTAGCAGCGGCTTGATCAACTTGGTTAGCAGCGGCTTGATCCAGCTGCGACATGCAATGTGAGCGTCGGCATGCAGTGGCTTGATCAAGATGATTAGCAGTAGCTTGATCCAGCCTAGGTCTGATCATCTCTTCTAACAACATCGATATTTCAATCACTAGAAATTTTTTATTGTCATTTTATTCCCAAGAGTGAAAGTATGAGTACAAAGATGTAATTATAGATTTATAGGGATCATGATATTTATACTGAATTAAACTGTGATAGAAATTATGATTAAAAAACAAAAATTATGTTAATATTGGTAAATAAGATTAAAACTATGGTTAAAAAAATATGCGATATTTCAATACCTTAGATTAATTTATAAATTAATTTGTAAAATTATTTTATTATCTTCACAAAAAGTAATAATTTTTTTTGAATTTTATAAGAAAAGAAAAATAATACTACTAGAAACCACCAACCCACCATATCAAAGGACTTCTAACTCTACTAGTCTTCCCACCCACCCACCCACTCACTTTAAACTCTCTCTTGCTGCTTCCGGCCAACCTCTCCAAAATTTCTGGCATATTTCTCCTAGGTTTGTGTATTTTAATTTATATATAATCAGTTTTTAGGTTTTTATTTTTCTGGTTAATATTGTATGGATTTTAATGTTAATATTTTTTAAGAATGATTGTAACATGCACACATTTATCCAACTCATCAACCCTTTTTAAATTGATTACAAAATTCATATTTATTGTTTTTATTTATCAATGTTCATTATATTCAATTGAAAAAATAAGCACATTAATTAATTACAGAGTAAAAGATATGGAAGATATGAAATGATTAAGACGTCCGGCGTCTACCCACAATAATTATAGTGTTCCGATCCCATATAAAACTTACAAGAAATTCTCAAAAATTCCAAAAGTTAAGTTCAATATATCTATTTTCCTTTCCACAATAATTATAGTGTTCCCATAATAAAACGTAAAAGAAATTCTCAAAAATTCCTAAAGCTAAAGTGTAAGAAATTTCCTTAAATTAAATATTTATATAAGGATAAAATCGACAACCAAATTAATTTGTTGATGAGGTTAATCATTTTTCATTGTTAAACTTATAAACATCCCATGTATCCTTGACTATGAATTTTGTTGCTTGTTATTTATTGATCTATTAATTGGTGATATTTTCTAGTGGCACGTTATAAACTTTTTTTTGTATTCATAAAAATTTGCTGCCAATATCTTGAGTTTAACTTAAGTGCTACACGCCACTTGACCGCGCGAGTTGTTGTGATGCGCCACTCGATTGAGTAGCGTGTTATGGAAAGAATTCGCAACAATAACACGGACGGTTTAATTTCTTAAATTTGTGTCCAAAATAATCGCCTCAACTAACGTTGAACAAACGGAGTATGATTGATTCTCAGCCTCCTTCTCACATTCTTATTTTAGGTGTAACATGTTTAACTATATGAAAAAAAATGAGAATTTTCATGCCATCAAAATCATATCATTCATATTTTCAAATTTGATATTGTGTTGGTATAAGTTTAACATAAAACCATGTCGTTTCTACTAGCAGACTTGAATAAAAAAGAAAAAAACTAGATCTCTTGAAAATAAATCCAGCGAAGTTAGGGTATAGTGAAATCCAGCTGTAAGGCCCATATAGAGCTTGGCCCAATAAATGGAGCCCAGAGTTGTAGTAACATGCGATGGCGAAAATCTTATGAGCTGCAAATGCATCATTGAAAATGTCTACTCATATTCTTAATTCTTGTAGCCCACTTGATCCATCAAAATATTACTATCAATAGAGCTGTCTACTCCTTCCAACATCATATATACTCCTATGTGTAGTCAACTTTTTTTTATCCAAGTGGAAATCAGCTTTGAGGGTGATGGGGGTGGGATATTGTAAAACCAGTAAATGTAATTATAGCATGTTAGAAACTACATTCTAAATATAGTTATAGGGATTAGGGAGCATGCAGTATTTCTTTGTAGGGATACAGAATTTCCCACGATTTCTAAAACCCCCATATTTTGAAGGGAAAATTACATATTACTACTCCAATTATTGATCTTTTATGGGAAACATTCCGAACTATATATATACTCCATAACTACTGATGGGGTACGAACTAAACAAGCCCAACAGCAGTGACGGCCCATCAGCCCAAAGCCCAAGGAAGAGTATGAGTTCGGCATTACCAAAGAGTTCGGCCTCAGCCTACAGCTCGGTAAAAGCCAACCAATCAAGCTCTGCTCATAGGTCGGCATCAAGCTCTACTCTCAGATCGGCAACCAAAGCAGTTCGGTCTCAGTTTTCGACCGAACAAGGAGTTAGTGGACCCATGCAGGATTTCCACAACTTCCAACACACCCACTACCACGTGGCGTCAACTCAGGCCACGATCGTAGGCCATGACCTACGCTACATCCACGATCTTAGGCCATGACCTACACGACATCCACGACTTAGGGTGGTGATGCAAGCCACGATCTTAGTCCAAGATATAAATGGAACTTAGATCTGATATGAGGAGGTTAAGCTCTCTAGAGATAAAACACCATATAGCAAATAGCAAGTTTGTATTTGTAAGCTGTAGAAAACAGATCAAGCAATACAATCTTGCCCTCCCTTTTTCCCGTGGACGTAGATTTACTTCAGTAAATCGAACCACGTAAATTCTTTGTGTCTGTATTTTCATTCTCTACCAGCATTTGCTAACATCAAAAATTCGCGGATCCATCAACTACAATATAATCAAAACCTAAACATAATTAGTTTCGTCCATGGAGGATAATCTAACTAATTATGGCTACATTTACATGTGTCCAATTATATATGTCAACCTCATCAAGATTACCCTGATGTAGCATTATTCGTGGATATTGTTTAATACTGCTACATGATTGATTATATACAAAGTCTCTAATTTATTCAAAATCAATATTTTATATATTCGCAGACTACGAATAGACGTGAAGGTATTATCTTTTTTCGAAAGACAAAGAATTATGTGAGATTCCCAACAGTACTCCAAAAGGTCAATATTGGACAAAGAACTTATGCCAAATTTTGCAAAAGTTTTCAAAAAAATCATGTATATTTTGAAAAAATCGAGTTAATAAAATATCAAAATTTTTGTATATTTTGTACATTTATATATGAATTCATAAAACTAGAATTTTTATATATCCGTTAAATTTTTTGGTGTTTGTAAAATTAATTGATTTATATGACGTTTGTGTTTTTTTGGTGTAACATGAATGCATCCACATGGATACGTAGCGTATTGATTTTCGATTCTAAATTATTATGGCTTAATATTTGTTTAGTGTGTGGTTTTGGCGTTTCATGCTTCCCCTTTTTATTGTTCATCATACATTATATATTTATATATGTACAAAAGAATCTCATAAACCTACCTCTCTATCTCAACCATACCATACCATACCATACCATTCTACTTCCACACTTCATTTCTAATGGCAAAAATAATCACTATCAATTCTCTACTATGTTCTGCCGCGGCCTCCGGCTCGTCTTCGGGTGGCTCGGCCTTGCCTTCCACTAGCTCCCTCTCCTCCAATTCTTCATTCTCCGACAAGACAAAAAATTCAACATTTCCTCGACAAAACACAAGCAAAGACGCAAAAAAAGTTTGTGGCTCGTTCCGCGGCGTGAGGAAGCGGAGCTAGGGCAAATGGGTCAGCGAAATCCGAGAGCCGAGAAAGAAGTCAAGAATATGGCTCGGAACCTATCCCACGGCTGAGATGGCGGCTCGGGCGCATGATGTGGCGGCCCTAACCATTAAAGGCCATTCAGCCGTCTTGAACTTCCCCGGCTTGGCTCACGAGCTGCCACGCCCAGCTTCCGCCGTGCCCAAGGACATCCAAGCCGCGGCTGCAAAGGCCGCCGCCTTGTCTTCCACCAGCGCCGAAGCCGAGCCGAGTTGCCATTCCTCGACGAATTTGGCGTCGGCTTCAACGGCTCATGACGAAGACGACACATTTTCCGACTTGCCAGATTTGACCCTGGCTAGCTCGGATCACAGTGATTCCTTGGCTTCTTCTTGGCAGCTGGCTGGAGCCAATATTGGAATATTCTGGCTGCAAGAGCCGTTTTTGTGGGAATGCTAACTGTTTCAACTTCTAATTTTTTCTTTCCCTTTTCTTTTTATTTTACAAATTTGAGTTTGATGTATTCGAAAACCAACTCAACTTTATGATACAATGTACTATAATTGTTGCGTAATAGTTTGAAAGTTGTGATCAATCAAAATTTTTAATGAGTATTTCTCGTTTGATTAATCGAACTTTGAGTATAAGCCAACTAAAGTTACTACTAAACTGTCTTGCATCATTTTGAGTTAATTAAATGACAATTGTTTATGTCAAAAAGAAGAGAATAACGGCTAGTACCAAGTTTCCATAACTTGGTAATTGGTATTACAATAAATGAGTGAATTTTCCTAGATACATTTAATTAGTGATAGTTCCTAGTGTAATGGTGGTATTTCCTATGGTTGTAATTCCCCTATAAAAGGGAACATGTGTAACCTATTCAAAACATAACAGAAAAATACAATCAAAACCATTCTTCTATCTTTGCCACCATGTTCTACCTCCAATACAACGCCTCTCTCGATTACCATCTTTAAGATGGTATCAGAGCAGGTTGCAACGGTGTGGGACTCAGAAAATTCTCATCACCGTCCCGGTTATACCCTTCCCGGCCTTATACCTTTCCCGGCCCTTTTATTTTAAACCTGCAAAATCAGAAATAAAGCCATGTCAGGATCTGACTCAGAAGCTACAAACACCAACCAACCATTAATGAATTTCTCAGGGGAATTCGCTGCCCAATTAGCCGAATTCCTTAGGCAAATCAATATACCACCAAAAACTCAAGAACAACCCCCTCCACCCTCAAATCAACCAGAATCATTGGGGGAGATACACCTTCAAACCAAATTGAATGGCGACAATTATTCCCTCTGGACAACTCTGATGGAACACGCAATCGGAGGGAAGGGTCTGTCGTCTCACATCAACGGAGTTACCGACCCTCCCCCAACTAGTGATCCCGGTTATCCGAAGTGGAAGCAGAGAGATCATTGCTGCTTCAACTGGATTATAAACAACATCGAAGCCAATCTTGTCAACGAAGTATCACAATACGCAACGGCCCGAGACCTATGGGAGGGTCTGGCCATTACATACGGGAGTGGAACTGATCCGTTCCAAGTTTCGGATCTGCACAGGCAAGCGTACAACATGAAGCAGGGGAATATGAGCCTTGAAAACTTATGGAATAAGTTCCAGAAGCTCTGGATTTCCATCGACGAAATGGATCCAAATCCGATGGATACTCCATCATCTATTCAGAAATACAACAGCAACACTCAAAGGCATAGATTATATCAGTTTCTATGGGCGTTGGATGAAAGATATGATGCATTAAAGAGGGAAATCTTAAACAAAGATCCACTACCCACTGTACAAAGCGCTTACGGATTGGTAAGACGCGAATCGGCTAATGAGCGGGTTTACAAACTCTCTGGAGATTCACAAGGAGCTGGAATAGGTGCCGGATTAGCAGCGATGAACCGGAGCCGACCACCACCGCCACCCAAGTTCTCTGCCGGATCTGCGACTCCAACCGACAAGAGCAAAATGACTTGCAGCCACTGTGGTGGGAAGAAGCACACGGTGGATACATGCTTCCACCTCCACGGATTTCCCGATTGGTGGGAAGACATGAAGAAAAGGCAGAACCGGAATCGGAGTGGAGGAGGCAGAGCAACAGCGGCGGTGACCGTTGGGGACCGAGCCACCAACACCGAGAGCTCGGCGGGCAACGTCGGTCAAGCCAACACGGTGGGGAACGGCGGCGGGCAGCTTCCAGGTCCGGGTCGCCACAGCTTCGTCGCGACGGGGAACGGCGGGGATGAAAAAGCCGTCGCATCGGTCTCAATCGCCCGGGTCTGGTCGGAAGGTAACCCGGCGTCAACGGTCACCAGCACCGAAGGAACGACAGAGGCCGAATTGAGAGTTGGAGAGGAGAAGATGATTGAGGCGCCGTATGAAATTAGGGCTGAGGGATTTGGGGGTTATTTTAACAAATTTCGGAAATTCGAATCGCCCCCCCAGAAGTTTCCTAAATTCCCCCCCAACTCCCGAGTATCTAATCCTACCCGAAATCACCCCACTACTTCCTCAACTTTCAAATTTAACCCCAATACCACCACAAAACCCCAAACTTACCTCAACACTTCCGAAAATCCTAAAAATGCCCCAAAAATTTCCAAAAAATTCCCCGACAAATCAGACGGGCTAGTCTTTCAACCTAATATCCCGTGTCATAACCCTTTTAAAGCCTTAGCCTTTACCTCATCCACCACAGTCGAACAAAAGGAGCACAAATGGATTTTTGACTGTGGGGCTACTGACACGATCTCCTTCGATCCAAATGACTTCTCCACAATATCTAAACCGACTAAAACCTATGTCCAAACTGCCGGGGGGGATTTAGCTCGAGTCGAGGGGGCAGGCACTATCAATATTTCTCCAACTCTCCGGCTCTCTAACTGCCTCTTTGTCCCAACTTTTTCACACAAATTATTATCTGTTAGTCATGTGACCAAGGAGTTAAACTGTAAATTACTGATGCAACCTCGTTTTTGCGTGTTACAGGATACCAAGACGGGGATGATAGTTGGGCGTGGCACTGAACGAAGTGGATTGTACTACGTGGATGAGATAGCTCAACAAAGTGCGGCATTACTAACCCGTGAAGCAACTACAACAAAGGCTTGGCTTTTACATCATCGGTTAGGACATCCTTCCATAGGATATCTGAAATTAATGTTTCCTAAGATGTTTTCTAGTGTGCACTCTCTTGATTGTGAAACTTGTCATTTGGCCAAGAGCCATCGTCATTCTTTTAAACTGAATAATACTCGAGTGTCTACCCCGTTTTCTCTGATTCACTCTGACGTTTGGGGTCCTGCCCCAATCAATGGGGGCCAGGGTCTCCGTTATTTTCTCCTGTTTATAGATGACTTTTCTCGTATGACTTGGGTCTACTTCTTAAAAAATAAGACTGAGGTTTTTGAAAAATTCACCCAATTCTACAGCATGGTCCAAACTCAGTATAAACAAAATATCCAAGTCTTACGGTCCGACAATGGGGGGGAATATTTAAATGCCAACATGAAATCCTTCTTTCTTGAAAAAGGGCTTATCCATCAAACTTCTTGTGCATACACACCTGAACAGAATGGGGTAGCAGAACGGAAAAATAGGTATATCCTAGAAATCACCAGGGCTCTCCTCATCGAGTCAAAAATCCCCACATCTTTTTGGCCAGAAGCTATAGCCACCGCTGTGTACCTTATGAACCGTCTTCCAACAGGTATCCTCAACTTCAAAACTCCCATCGATACTTTTATCAACCATGAAGCCATACAGAAACCAACCTATCTCACCCTTGACCCGAAAGTCTTTGGTTGTACAGTCTTTGTCCACATCCCGAAACATGACCGTACCAAATTCTCTCCTTGTGCCGTTAAATGTGTTTTTCTCGGGTATGGGGTCAATCAGAAAGGTTATCGGTGCTATGACCCTATAAATAAGCACATGTATACTACCATGAACTGTGATTTTGTTGAGGGAGAATACTACTATAGCCAATCTAGCGGTCAGGGGGAGAGCCAACCACATAGACCAATTAGCGACCCACTAAATTGGCTATACATCCCAACGGACGCAATCCATCAGCCGGAACCTATACTAGGGGAAACCGAGCAAGGGGGAGATGAGGGGAAGGAAAACAGACCTATCATTGGCACAGAACTCAACTTAAACGAGGAAACAAGCCATGCCAATGAGCTATCAAAATCCACTAGTCAGGCCGCAAAGTTTGGAGACATCACCCAACCATCAACTCCGTCTTCGAATCCTGAGGTAAACAATCTTGCTGAACTCAACATAGTTCCTTTAGAAATCACTAACACTTACAGTGAAGGCCAAGAAGGGGACAGTGAGAAGCGGTATGAACTGCCACACAGAAGTACAAGGGGGATCCCTCCCAAAAGATACTCTCCAGATTGGAAAGGAAGGAAACAACGTATTCAATAGCAAACATAGCTCAAAGACACCTCACAGAGATGGCCAGAGCATTCGAGGTTGCCCTATATGAAGAAGAAGAAATTCCTCAGTCTTTCCAAGAAGCTGTTAAGCACAAACATTGGAGAGAAGCCATGAAAAAGGAAATTGATGCCCTGATCAAAAATGGAACGTGGGAAAAATGTAGTCTACCAGAAGGGAAGAAACCAGTCGGGTGTAGATGGGTGTTCACCATCAAAAGACGTGCAGATGGATCAATCGAGAGATATAAGGCGCGATTGGTGGCCAAAGGATATACTCAAGTGTATGGAATTGATTACGACGAGACTTTCTCCCCAGTTGCTAAACTTGACACGATCCGGGCATTATTGTCAGTTGCAGCATGTAAGGATTGGTCGCTACATCAATTTGATGTGACAAATGCATTCCTCCATGGAGAATTAGGTGAAGAAAAGGAGGTCTATATGGCAGTTCCACCTGGATTTGAGACCGAATTTGGTTACAGGCAAGTGTGCAGATTAAAGAAAACTCTTTACGGCTTGAAGCAGTCCCCAAGAATCTGGTTTGGAAGATTTTGCCAAGCAATGGTCAAGCATGGGTTCAAACAGAGTCTTTCTGATCATACGCTTTTTACAAAAAAGAGAGGAGATAAGATAACTTGTCTCATCATCTATGTCGATGATATGATCATCACAGGGGATGACACAGAAGAAATCAACAATCTCAAGATCAATCTGTTTAAAGAATTTGACATGAAAGATCTCGGCCCTCTAAAATACTTCTTAGGAATTGAAGTGCTCAGGTCGAATCATGGAATATTCTTAAGACAGAGAAAATATGTCCTCGACATGTTGGCAGAAACTGGCCTCTTAGATTGCAAGCCTGCTGACACACCAATGATACCGAATCATGGGCTAAAAATTGTTGAGGGAGCTGAACCTGCAGATCGAGAGAAATATCAAAGGTTAGTAGGGAAATTACTCTATCTGTCGCACACCAGGCCAGACATTGCATATGCAGTAGGAATTGTCAGCCAGTTCATGCACCAACCACAAGAAGAACACATGAACGCAGCCTTACGAATAGTAAGATACCTCAAGGGCACAACAAATTATGGAGTGTTCTTAAGAAAAGGAAAGGACCTTGAAGTAGATGGCTATACAGATGCCGATTGGGCAAGTAATCCAGTCGATAGAAAGTCAACCGGTGGATACTTTACCTTCATCGGAGGCAACCTAGTTACTTGGAGAAGTAAGAAGCAAAAGGTTGTAGCCTTATCAAGTGCTGAAGCAGAGTTCCGAGGCATCAAGAGTGGACTCATGGAGATCATATGGCTTAGGAGATTACTTACTGAGATCGGTTTTCCCCCAAACCGAAAGAGTAAGTTATTCTGTGACAATAAAGCGGCAATCAGCATATCAGAAAATCCAGTACAACATGATCGAACCAAACACGTTGAAGTCGATCGCCACTTCATTAAAGAAAAATTGGAAGGTGGAGTCATAGAATTCCCGTTTGTGCGATCCGAGGAACAATTGGCTGATATCCTAACCAAAGCAGTGAATCCCAGAATTTTTAGAGAAGTTTTGGCCAAGTTGAACATTGGAGATACCATTGCTCAACTTGAGGGGGAGTGTCAAAAAGAAGAGAATAACGGCTAGTACCAAGTTTCCATAACTTGGTAATTGGTATTACAATAAATGAGTGAACTTTCCTAGATACATTTAATTAGTGATAGTTCCTAGTGTAATGGTGGTATTTCCTATGGTTGTAATTCCCCTATAAAAGGGAACATGTGTAACCTATTCAAAACATAACAGAAAAATACAATCAAAACCATTCTTCTATCTTTGCCACCATGTTCTACCTCCAATACAACGCCTCTCTCAATTACCATCTTTAAGAGTTTATGTATAACACATTTTGCCCTTTGTTGTTAACTTTATAAATTGGCTGATGACTTGATGTGTAGCTTCATCAAACAACTATGTATTGTAATTTCGCACGGTCTATACTGCACCTAATGCATAAATGATTTTTTATACGTCCAAGAAATATTTTATACTATTCTTCATCCGTCTCAATTTAAGTGGAACATTTATTGTTCAATATATTTTTTGTTTGTTAAGTAGAAGGAGAATAAAGTAAAAAATAAAAATAAAAATAAAAAATAAAGAGGTGATGCTTCTATTTAAAAAAAGTGTATTTTTGAGTGTGATATCTCAAAATGTATATCAATACATGCAATACTCGGAGACTTCTCCACAAAAAAAATTTCAATGATTTGGACACAAATTAATTATGATGATTTATAACACTACTCACCACAAATAAGATAATTCTCACTTAAATATTCATTATTTTACATAATAAATATTGAAATATAAGTACATGGAAATTCCAAATCTATCCTTGTGTTTCCTTTTAAGGGTACTGTGTGTCTTTTGACTTGATTCAAAGATTCCAACGACACACTATTTTAGAGGTGCTCGCTAGTAATTTTCTGTTAAATCATACTTTGGGAAGGTGGGAAGAAAAAGAAAAAGATTTCCATTAGATTCGCTAAGTCATTATCAGTGTATCATTATTGATACGATATTCGTGGACTACTATTTTTTTAAATACAATAATACACCAAAGGACTACTATTTGTGTCTTCATTTTTTTCACATGTTTTTTAAATTTTTTTCCTTTAATTTTTTTTAAATTAACTTCATATATTTATATCATATATATGAAGGAGGAAATTACAAATCAACTCCTATAACAAGGAGGAAAGACAAATTACGCCACCCAGGGTTCGAACTCGAGACCTCCAGGATGGACGCGGTATCCAGCACCCTTTACCGCTAGGCCAAGGGGCCACCCAGGGTTCGAACTCGAGACCTCCAGGATGGACGCGGTATCCAGCACCCTTTACCGCTAGGCCAAGGGGTTCGAACCCTTTAATTAACTCTTTAGAATTTATTTTCACTTTAATTACATACAAAATTTTGATTGTTAGAGTTATAAATTCACAAGGTATACAATTTGTTCAAAATCGAGTATTTTTTAAAGAAATATTATTATACTAGAATAAATTTGTAATTTATACTAATATATTAGTACTATTATAATAATAGTTTAGAATTAGAACACAAAAATGAGACATTTAATAAATCTCATCCTGATTTGTATGTACAGATATTACGGAAACGCGTTTCAAGTTTCAACCTTTACTCAACATTATGAAACAATTATTCCACGTACGTCCCAAATAATTGGTGATATGCTCTCACTTAG
Organism: Salvia splendens; assembly: GCF_004379255.2. NCBI lineage: Eukaryota > Viridiplantae > Streptophyta > Magnoliopsida > Lamiales > Lamiaceae > Salvia > Salvia splendens. The sequence goes on along the minus strand of NC_056032.1, from coordinate 41,015,395 downwards.
ATAAGTATAGACTTGTAAATGCAATTTATTTGCAATTCATTATGAAACAATTTAACTTTGCCTGTTACAATGATTAATTGAAGCATGTAACCGACGACGAGGGTTAAGAATAGATAAATGAAATGACACGTATATATTTAGGACTGGACGTGCTAACCTATGTTTATGAAAACTCCAAAATATAATATAAATTTAGTTTTAAAAAATTCCAAACTACAAATTAAAGGAATCTTCCTAGCACATCTAGATGTAAAAGTCAATAATTCAAATTAGGTAGTTATAATGTTAATTGCCAGAGGAAGGAAACCTCACGTCAAATATAATGCATAAATAGTATTAAATATTATTCATCAATTAATTCTCTGCTATTTAACTTGTGCAAGTACATTGTATTTATTCATCAGCACGCAAATGACTCCCTTAATTATAGGAGTACAAGTATAAGATATCGAAAATTAGTCGATTTTTCTTTCAAGGTTAATCCTGTTTGCTGTATAAGTCAAGAAAGAGAAAATAGTTAGTACTCCATCCGTCCCATAATAGATGGCATAGTTGAAGAATGACAAGAGATTTTAGCATATATTGTTTTGTGTGTTAAGTGGAGAGATAAAATAGTATATTTATATTAATGTGAGAAAGAACTTTTTCCAAAAAAAGGTAATGTGACATCTTTTGTGGGACAAACTGAAAATGAAAGTGTGACATCTATTATGAGACGGAGCAAGTACTATATATGGAAATGACTCAACTATATATGTGACATCTTTTGTGGGATTTTATGCACAGTAGGGAGTTATTTGTTCCTATTTGAAGGTGGTAAATGACCTCACCATCACTATCTTTCTCGTTAATACATAGTCTATTTCTCAATGATTTAGGCTAATTTTATTAATTATTATTGCATGCACATTGGCAAATTTGAGGGACAAAGTCGTTCACTTTGGACCCAACCATATATCTCGAAAATAGATGCTCAAAATAAAGCTCCCAATCTGGCCCATATAACATACCCCTAGGTGTGTAGCTACAAAAAGTAAATCACTTTTGGCTTCATAATAAATTAATTAGAAGTTCTAATCAAAAGTATCAGACAAATGGATCCATGCAATTTGGAATTGATTAAAAATGTTGTGGTAGTAGACTAGTAGTTAAAGCTCAGCCTATTCAAAAGAGAAATTGGATTTGCGATTTAAATATTAAGAATTAAAGCATAAAACACACACAATCCGGAAAGTATTTTCAGTTAAATAATTAAAGGAAAAACCACTCTTGTATAAATTTCTATTTATATGCTTTTACTTTTAATATTATATCCGTTTATAATATTCTTAGTATAGGGGCGAGCAAAATAATTGAAAATTGAATATTTGATCTGAATCAAACCGAAATTTAAAATTTGGTTCAATTTTTTTTCGGGTACGGTTTAAACTTTTGGCTAATTTCAGTTCGGTTCGGATATTAAAAAAATTAAATTTAATATTAATTTTCAAATTTTTTTTTTCCAAATATCTTGGATATAGTATTATGCAATTTCGATTTTCGAGTTCAGTGTTTGTAGTTTGAATTTTGGTTTTTCAAAACTTTTGGATATATTTTTTGAAAAAATGGTTTTTCTGATAATTCGATTTGGTTTTCATTTTCATAAAATTTGGATTTTTTAGTTCTGCTTGTCCAACAACTTAAACCGAAAATCGATTACTCACCCCTACTTAGTCTATTATGTATATATTTTTTCATACTCTCTTCGTCCACAAAAAAATCCTATTTATAGATGGCATCAATTATAATAAACTTAAGACAAATTTTAGTGGACGAACTAAAATACAAAAAATTGACTATTTTTATGGATGTATGGAATCACGTGTGATAAAATGGGATTAAATTGCAACAATCACTTATACATACTACTTTGAATCTACAAAACACACTCATGTACTAAAATACACGTATACCCTCATACCATATACGGAGTATTTAAAATTCATACTACTACTATTATACTCCATTTAACTGGTCATAATTTATTTGGTAATGGTACTAAATACTAATGTGCAGAGATTTAAACAATCATTTGCTTCAACAACACCAGTTTATTTCTTAGACCGCCAAAGTTAGATAACATGTTGCCTATGGAAACCACAGAAGTTTCACCAAAGGGAAACAGAAAATAGTTAACAAGAAAACAGAAACCAAATAAGTAAAAAATCAAGAAAGTGAAGCAAAAGAGAGACGCTATCTTGTACACGTCTCATTGTTGGCCGCGGACCACAACAACAATGAGAAGGATGACGACAGAGAGCAGCAACGAAGACCTAAGCTTCTCGTCAAGAAGGTCATCAAGTTGTGAACTGGGATTTTCATTTGAAGGAGGCTGGAATATGTCATTCACGAGCGATGTAAAGCTTTCAAGCAGTTGCATAACTTTGGACTTGGCCAAATCCAAAATCCATTTCAGCATAACATCCGCCAACGCTGGCTCTGCCTTAGCCTTCTCAAGGTAGCTCACCAGCTTCTCTTCTTTAGCTGCATTCATATTTATTACTACAAACCAATCATTGGAGCTAAAAATTTGTTTTATCAACTCTTACAACAAGAAAAAATGGAGCCACCTGCAGAGATTGAGCCTCGTAGATCACCAACCACCTTGTTACTCAACATGGCCTTCCAAACGGCTTCATCACACGAGATAGAGGTAACCAAATTCTGAACAAAAAGGACATAATCAAAGAGAATTCTCTACCAAAATTTTACTAGTATAATGAAAATGCAAGCTAGACATCCATGAAGCACCAGAAGAGGTGGTTCTGCTTGCATCATGGCAAACGCCTCGGAGAATTTTGTGAACCCGGGAGATAGCAAGTGGAGATGGTGATGCATTTGGTCACGCATAAACCTGACTATAGCATAGGATTAGAACACTCCACATTAAGCCACAGAAATGCAAGCAAAAGCCAATTGCATATAATGAACTAATTTCTGACATAAATATACAATCAAAGTAGTTTTCACTATTCTTAGGGTTACTTGACTGAGGCTGCTCTGTTTAGATGGTTACATATAATTATTTTCTTCATATGAGCATATGAAATTAAAGGTTAAAATTAGGCTATTCACATCAAATTGACAAATATGGTTTCACAAATCTAATAAATTTGAAATCCCCAAATTCGGTATGTGATTCAATTCCACCAAAAGGAAGCCTTATCATTCAATCATACATAAACAAATTGAGTATTTTTCAAAATATCCCACATCAAATTACCCATCTAATCAAGTAAAAATAACAACCTTGATCCCGATTAGAATCAGAAGTTGGAGAAGAATAAGAAGAAATGGAAAAAAGTAGCGATCTTTAACCTTTGGAGTTGAAGAATTGCAGATTCAACTTCGACCCGAGAAGGAACCGGCCCTAAAAAGCTGTCGTTATCAGAGCAATAGCATGGTTGAAGTTCAGTGCACACAGCCGGAGTTTGGAAGCTTCTTGAGGCGGGGAACGGCGGCGAAGCGGAGGCTGAGGCTGAGTTGGCAGAGAACATGAAACCGCCTCCCATTGATGATTGATGATTGTTTCAGACCTCAGTTGGGATAAGGTAAGCCAAAATACGATGAACCTTACTTCTTGTTGTTGGGAGTTTACTTTGTTTTAATAATTTGAGCATATTTTCATTTTTACCCCTTCTTTAAATTGGATTACATTTTCTAATCTGGTAGTGTTCCAAGGAAATAAACATAGAAAAGAAATTAAGAATTTATCATGATCTTAAACATTAGCTAAAGATAGACATCTAGTTATTACTTGACTCATTTATTACTCCAGTATTATTTTTTTGGACGAAAGCAATGGAGTATTAATTACTCCGTCCGTCCGCCATTAGGAATCTCATTTCTTAGTGACATGTATTTTAAGAAATGTTAAGAAAAGTGAGTGAAAAAAAAGTTAATGGAATATAAGTCTCACTTTTATATATTAGTTTTAAATTAAATGTGAATGAAATGAGTTAGTGGTATGTGAAACCTTATTAACATTTATGGTAAAAGTGAATTGAGACTCCTATTCGCGGACTAAAAAGAAAATAGAGAGTTCTATTTGGAAGTGGAGGGAGTATTAAACATGAATGAAATGAAATACATTTAATAATTTCCACATAGAATCTGGATTCATTAATATTTGATAAATAAAACTTGCACATAGTGTACCAAAGTTTATTAAAAGACGCATTTTAAATAGAGGGAACATCTTTTTTGGTCCACGAACTTTGCCAAAGTATCATTTTAGGTCCGTGAACTTTGAAAATATCATTTTAGGTCTGTGAACTTTGAGTTAGTATCATTTGAGGTACTTTTTACTATTTCTAAGTTTTTTTGGACGAAAATACCCTCAATACCTTAAAGTGTATATATTTTTAATAAATTTGTCATATACTCATATTTTTTATAAATATCTTTACAATATATTTTTGACAAATTTTCTAAATATCATTTAACCTTAAATATTATCACTTAATTTTGTGACATGCAAGTAAAATTGCTTCTTCAATTTTTTATATTATTTTTTTAAAATTGAATAAAGAACTTTTCTTTAATAATAAAAAATTGAATAAAGCAATTTTACTTTCATGTCACAAAATTAAGTGATAATATTTAAGGTCAAATTATATTTAGAAAATTTGTCAAAAATATATTGTAAAGATATTTATAAAAAAATATGAGTATATGATAAATTTATTAAAAATATATACACTTTAAGGTATTGAGAGTATTTTCGTCCAAAAAACTTGGAAATAGTAAAAAGTACCTCAAATGATACTAACTCAAAGTTCACGGACCTAAAATGATATTTTCAAAGTTCACGGACCTAAAATGATACTTTGGCAAAGTTCGTGGACCAAAAAAGATGTTCCCTCTTTTAAATAATAGTGGATGTATAAATTAAAGTCGTCTGTATCAAACCACATAGTTAATAGTAGTAGTATACAAATACAAGCGTAGCTAGTTAATCAATTAATGCATGGGAGTGTTTTTCGATCCGATAATTCTACCAACTAACTTAACTGCTACTTCCTCATTTCAGCAAATATAATTAATTAAACACAAAATAGTTTGAAATTAATCTCTCTTTCTGAGTTCATAGAATTCCCAAAAAGTTAATGAATTAATGAGAGAGATGGCAGAAGGGTCGTACGTAAAGCTAACAGAGGATCAAATTGCCTTACAAAACATCACTCCTGGTGAACTAAACGAACCCATTGATATCGAAAAGGTTATACATGTATTCACAAATTAAAAAGTTGGTCTATATGCACAGTTTAAATGTAAATTGTGAGATTCATTAATTGGATGAGAAATCTTGCAGGTAAATGGTAGAACATGTGAGCTATGTGGGCAATCCCTACCTGTATCGTACGTGCCTCCAGCGGACGAAGATTGGGCTACCGGCATCTTTGGCTGCCTTGATGATTCTAATAGTTGTAAGTTAAACTTGAAACAGAGAACCATTATTGATTCTCTTTCAAAAATTTTAAAAAAAAAGACTAATGCAAGAATTAAAAGAGCATGTACTGATGAAATAAAATACGTGCAGGCGTGACAGGGTTGTTATGCCCGTGCGTGCTATTTGGGCGCAACATGGCGGTGATGAACGAGAAGATATCCCCGGATAGGGCATGCGTGGGCCATGCAGTGTGCGTGGAAGGTGGCATAGCGGCCGCTGCTTTAACGATGGCGTGTAACGGGATGATTGATCCGGACACGGTGTGCCTGGTGACGGAGGGTTTGTTGTTCGCGTGGTGGGTGTGCGCCATATACAGCGGGATGGGGCGGCAGTTGCTGCAGCGGAAATACCACTTGAAGGATTCACCGTGTGATCCGTGTGCAGTGCACTGCTGCTTGCATTGGTGCGCCATATGCCAAGAACACAGAGAGATGAAGCATCATCTCTCTGAGGAATCGGCGGCCATTGTTGATCTTGATCCGCCTCAACTGCAGGAGAAGATCAACGCTGCTGCTGCCTCTGCTAATTCCCAACCAAACAATCAAATTGTATTAGTAACTACTAATCATGATAGTAATAATGTGTAGTAATTCCCTTCCCTACCTATTTTAATTTAGGGGACGCATAATATTACAATTTTTTTCAAAAAATTATTTTTTTCCACAAACATTAAACTTGGCATATAATATCACGAACTTAAATAGTTGTTGAATTTTTCCCCTAGCTACATTTCATTTATTATTACGCCACCTAAGATATGGTTATCACTGAAATATGATAACAGTGTGATTATAAAGTCCCTAGAAGCCATTTATGTTATTCATCTTATTTTTATGTAGTTGAATTTTGTCACCGGTGGGAAAAATTCAACAACTATTTAAGTTCGTGTTATTATAATTTAAGTTCAAAGTTGTGGAAAAAACAAGTCTTTCAAAAATTTTGTGATATTAGGTGTCAATAGCTCTTTGTTTTATATATATAACCCTTCACTTGTATTGTTAGATATATATTCACAATAATCCTATTTTCAATATTACGTGATTACAAACTAAGAGCATCCGCAGCGGTGGCGAAAGACGCCACCGCCGTCCGCGCCGTTGGCAAGGCGCAGGACCGCCGCCGCTGCAGCCGCGCCGCTGGCACGGCGCTGCTCGATGTATCGAGCGCGTCCGTGCCAGCGGACGCACACGTGGCGCGCTCCCATTCGTCAACGGCATAGCCGTTGTGTTTAAACTTTTTTTTATTTTTTTTTTAAAAAATCGGTATTTAATTATAAATAATGCTAAAAAATAAAAAAAAATTTTCCAAATCCCAAAAATATGGCCGTTTTTTTCCCGTTTTTTCTGAATTTTTTTGATTTTTTTTGATTTTTTTTTCCCCAAAATCATCTATAAATACACACATTCATCATCCATTTATCACATCAAATCATCTCTCATTCTTCTCTCATTCATAATTCTCATACAAACTATCAACACATTCATCCCCCACTCAAAATCTCAAATGGATTTCACCCATATTATGGCGGAAGCGGAACGCGAAGAACAAGAATACTACGAACAACATCGTGCCGCTTACGAAGCATATGTCGCGGCGAATACCCCTGCTCCTCCTCCTCAACGAACCAGATCAAATCGACGGTACATCCATCGTGACCGGGAGGGAGCCCACGAAAGGCTCGTTGCCGACTACTTTGCCGACCAGCCGCGGTTTCCGGCAGATTACTTCAGGCGCCGTTTTCGCATGTCAAAGCGCTTGTTCATGCGAATTGTCAACACATTGTCCGCACGTGTTGAATACTTTCAAACAGGTGTAGATGCAGCCGGCCGGCAAAGTATCACGGCGTTGCAGAAGTGTACGTGTGCCATCCGACAACTCGCTACTGGGCAAACGGCCGACATGTTCGACGAGTATTTGCATATCGGTGAGTCCACTGGAATCCTATGTTTAAAGAATTTTTGCGAGGGCGTTCGTTCTGCTTTTGGGGATGAATTCCTTCGAGCACCCACCACTGATGATTGCCAACGGTTGCTTCGTCTTCACGAATCAGTCCATGGCTTTCCCGTAATGCTTGGCAGCATTGACTGCATGCATTGGAGGTGGAAGAATTGTCCGACTGCTTGGAGGGGGCAACACTTGAGCGGTCACAAAGGCGGCGGCCCAACGCTTATCCTTGAGGCGGTCGCCGACTACCGCCTATGGATTTGGCATGCATATTTCGGCGTTGCTGGATCCAACAACGACTTGAATGTGCTATATTCGTCACCACTCTTCAATGATGTGATGAATGGTGTAGCACCGGCGATCGACTTCACCATCAACGGAAATATATACCGCATGGGTTACTATCTCGCCGATGGTATCTACCCAAGGTGGTCGACGTTCGTGAAGACGCTCCACAACCCACACGACCCGAGACGGGTTCTTTTTGCGCAGCGTCAAGAGTCAGCGCGGAAAGATGTCGAAAGAGCCTTCGGGGTCCTTCAAGCTCGATTCAACATTGTGAAGGCCCCGACTCAGCTGTGGTACGTGAATAATATCGCCGACATCATGTTCACGTGTATTATATTACACAACATGATTATAGCCGACGAAGGGCCGAGGGCGGCTAGCTTCTACGACGAGGACGAAGCCGGAAGCTCAACAGCGAGGTCTCCCCTACGCCGAGGCGAGCATACGACGGTTGGCGAGAGGATCGAGACAAGACACACAATGCGCGATACTCGAATCCACAATCAACTACAAGAAGACCTAATCAACCACATGTGGGCGAAATTCGGCAACGAGTAGTGTCATTTTTAATTTTTAGGATTTTAATTATGTAATTTTTAATTTTTAGGATTTTAATTATGCAATGTTTAATTTTATTTGTCATTTGTAATATTTATTGTGGGTTTTAAATGAATTTTAATATTATGGAAATGTTTTTGTGTAATTGAATTTTATATTAATTGTGCTCGTCCTTGCGGAAGAGCACAGTTGTGGGTGTTGTGCTCTTGCCAGAGAGCAGGCATGAATAGTACCGCCCGGGCCCACAACCGTGCCGCTGGCAAGAGCACGGTTGTGGATGCTCTAAGTTTAGCCTTTGAAGTAAGCATATGACGGTTTCTAACACCGGATCATTATGACTACAAGGAATCCGCCATTTCTCTGTCACAATGGTCATATTAATAACACTACATAAAATTAGGACATATTAATCATGTGTGATCAAATATCAATTAATTTATAGTAATAACTAATACTCCTTCTGTCGCAGGATAAGTGAGCCAAAACTTTTCGGTACGAGATTTAAGAATATGAGGTTTTGTTAGTAAAGTGGAAAGTGAATAAAGTAAGAGAGTTAATAAAGTTGAGAGAAAAAGTAAGTGAGAGAATGTCAAAAAAGAAAATGACTCACTTATCTTGGGACGTCCCAAAAAAGAATGTGAGTCGCCTATCTTGGGACGGAGGGAGTAACTAATATCAATTTGTATGTTAAAAATATCAACACAAAGACATAAATTTATCAATGTTCTCGTGTTAATAAACTTATGTCTTTGTGTTGATATTTAAATTTATATGTTGTATTGATATAATTATGTCTTTGTGTTGATAATTTTAATACACAGAATTGAAAGTTATTAGTTATTACTATAAATTAGTTAACACACTAATGCAACCCTATTATCCGATCCCATAATAATTATTGTAAAAATTATCCATACAATTAATCATATGTTTTATGTTCAATTATTGGTCAGTGGATAAAGTGTTACATCAAGGGAAAATAGTAGGTTATAAAAAGTTCTTTTGTAAATAAGTACTAAGAAGATAAACTATAAGGATGTTCATCACAAAAATAAGATAATTGATGTACATTTTTTGTGGACATTATATATTCTAAAATACTCCATATTAGGTTCATTCAAGCATTTTTAATTAGATTCAAACATTTATATAAACATGACAGTACATATTAATGAATAATTATTTAATCTGTTATATTAATATAATTAAACAGTTCACTAGTGCTTACACATTTAGACATTCATGACTACATAGTACATATGTTTGCCATAACATAACCCTATGATTTCACTTCATGACATGAAAATTGGAAAATTGTACTTGTACATAAAAACAACATCATTGACAGCGCCATGTTTAAAAATTCAAAATTCTGTTCCGAAAACACTAAGATAGAATGCGCATAGTTATACTACTGTTACGATGTGATAAAATAGCCTACGAAATACTATATAACCAAGTAGCAACCCCTAATCGTCATTCTGGCTCTCGTCTTTAACAAGCCTGATCATGTCATCAATCCGGAGAATAGTAATAGCAGCTTCAGTAGCAAACTAGCAATGAATGAAAACAGATTCTTGAGTTCAAATGTGTCTAGTGCTGAAAGATCAATGAATCGTTCTAGTTGTAGTTGCCAGGCTCTTACCTGGATTATTTTCACTTTGCTCATTGCAGGCTCAATAACACCAGTTTCCAAGTTGTTCCGAACGGTACCATTTATCAGATCCAGACCCATACTGCAGTAATAAAAAAGGAAGCATCATCAACAAAAACTGCCTTCCATCAAGGCCAAGAACAACTGTTCTTTGCAGCATTTTTACTAGATTTACCATATGATGAAGAAATTCAATATTATATCATCTATGCTAGGGATTCGAGGATATAAAAACAACAGTGACAATAAAATTCCAGGCAAAATCCAGGTACTCCAGTGTCACATAATATGGATTTAAGATTCAAGTGACAGTCATCAATGATTGAATTATATGACTCATAATCATCTAGCAACCTCAATTAGTATTAAACAAAAGGTAATTAATAAATGCAGAGCAAACCAATATGATACCATCATCCTTCTATGCTAACCAATTTAAACAGCCAATGTTAAACATGCTTACGATCCTAACTCCTAAAGATGTTTCAAAACACTACTAACGCTTACCAAAACAGAAAATGAGATCCTTGGACAACGGTAAATAGAGAAAATAAAATTAACAATGATGAGAATGATTGAAGTTAGGGTAGTTAATTTGAGGGTATTTTGTTCTCTTAGAGAATCTATTACTATTATAAAAGTGCATAATCTTACATATTTTTACGTATTACAAATCTAAGGATAGTAACATGCATTGTATGTACAATTTGGTAGTAACACCAAAACAAATAAGCAGTGTAATACTGCTAATATGCGATATATACCTTGACAAATGCTTTTTATCTGCTTTGGTCTGTGCAGTGTGGTGGTAAGCTCGTAGTTTAGCAACCAAATCAGTAGCGTCCTTAGCAGCATTGACAGCAAGTACCTAGAAGGAAAATATCCAGATGCACTTCAGTTGGCAAAAGATAACTTATGAGTTCTTGATGAAATAAAATCAAGAACAAAGTTTGCTTATAAGTACCTTAGGAATGATCAATAAAGCTTCAGCAAACTCAGCTATAGCCAACTGCTCCCGTGACCCCAGAGTTGTAGCTAAATTCTCCAAATATACAGATAGGGCAGCCTCAACTGCACCTCCACCAGCAACAACCTATATTTCATCGAACTCAAGAACATGAGGTAAGTGTATCTATGACAATTGTCTATGTTTTTGTCAGATCTAAATGTTTAAAATTTGGCTTGAATAATAGTAACTAACAATGTGTTACCTATAAATTTGAAATTTAAGCATAAAAATTACAAGCGCATTTCAAGAGGTGTAGCATTTAAGTAAAACTAATAGACATATTAAGTCTAAGAAAGAGACAACAATTAATAGAAAAAACAAGTTCAATACTTAAGGAATATACGAAAAATTAGACAGAATCCACAAGGCAAAATAAATGACAACAGAATCTTACAGTATTAGATTCAAGAGTCCTTTTGACAACGCATATGGCATCATGCAAAGCCCTGTCCATTTCATCAAGCATGTAATCGTTGGCACCTCTAAGTATTAATGAAACCTGAAAAAAACAAATTCCAGGTCAATATGTATAATACTGAATGAAAGTTACTGTAAGACATTAATCTATACATTTAAAAAATGAGCATTTTCATGAATATAAATGATTGGGAGTTGAACCAACCAACCCATCAAATTGCAAACTTTCAGAAGTAGCTCAAGCATTTCAGCAGGACAAGAAATCATTTTAGTATTAAAGAATTCAGAGCTAATACATACCGCACTTGAGGTTTTGGTTCCTTTTATCATAATCACATCATCATCAGCAATTCGTTCCTCCACTACTTCATCAGCATGTCCCAGAAGTGATGCATCAAATGTTTCTTCCCCTTCCATATCGGCAAAAGTTGAAACCTGTATAGGAGCAACAATTAAGGATGGAATGTTGATACATAAAAAATGATAACAGTTTTTCACTCTATCTTTTTCCAAAGCAAGAGATCTCAAAATAGAAATTTGATAGCTAGAAAAAGAAAATCATATAAGCCTATGCCTCTTGTTGAGAAAGACAAATCTCAAGAACTGCCATACTTATATTGCACTTAATTTTGTTGTTTATAAGTAGCATCATCGATGAGAAAATGGTAAACAGGAAATTAGGGATATTACCTCGAGTAAATGAATAATAGTAGGAGACCTCTTTAAGCAACCATATCGTTATGAATTATGATACCACACTTCAGTTTCGTGGTCATATTCATTAAACCCTTTTTTGTAACTATATATGGTGGTCGAGCCGTCGAGTCGTGATTTCAGCATAACCATCTCTTAGGTCATTCTAAAACTGAACTCATCCGTAATACTAATAATTTATCTTCCCTTTTACACGTTTATGGGAACAAACGAAAGATATAAGACAGGCAGTTGGAAGATAAGAAGCAAAACCTACCGCAGAAGCACCAGTTGCCTTGGCAACGTGACGCAGATCTTCCTTGCGAACACGTCTCACTGCTATTGCACCAGCCTCCACAAAATACTGTTACGGTATAACACACAGTCACGACAAGAGAAAACCAAGTAGATGTGCAAAGATAATATGTTAGCACAATACAACAATATTCTATTTCATGTCTTAATGAAAATGGTTCCGACTTCAACCCTTTCCAGAAGTGTTTCCACTGTTTGCCCAGTTATCATACAAGATTGTCTTATTTTTACATGGATGAATAAAAAGCAAGCTATAAAATGGAAGCATAATAAAACAGTAAGTTATTTCATGTATCTGCCAGTAAAAAGGATGAAAGAACTTCTATGCGACTAAGGTTGTGCTGAAGGCAGACCTTGAGTGCCATGTCATCGATTCCTTTTGTAGTTAAAATTACATTGGCTCCTGCCTGAAGAAGCTTCTGAATACGTTCTTTTGTCACGTCCGCTTCTCTAAAAGTCAAGAGGTCAATCAATTGTTAGTACATTTAAACTTCAGGGAAGTTGTGCGGGTAAATTGCTGTGGCCTTCAAAAGGCACTTAATATACACGAGCAACTATAGAATATGAATAAGCAACACCAGTAAAAATGCATATCTCCAAAACATGCAAATTTATTTACGGTTGCCTGATACAACTATTGTGTGGGCAAGAAATACAGAATTATAGATCCAACTTCATGCCCAAAAGAAATGAAAAGATGCTAAATAGATTAAAATGAAGTCAACTGCCGTGTTTAGGACACAATATCTTACAAGAAATGAATAAAATAAATCACCTTTGACGAATCTTCTCCAACTCTCTGGGGTCAGTGACCAAAACTTGGACACCCATTTGCATCTTTGCCTTCTGAAGATTAAAATCAAGACAAGCAATTCTGGCTGGAGCAACCCTCAATGGCATGCCCTGCGCAGCACGTCCCGTGTTGAGAGCATACCCCTTAAGTAAGTAGCTATCTCGGGCACTTTTACCATGGGCTTTAAGAATATTGATTCCCTGAATATTACCAATATCATTTGAGCTACTTCTTCCAGATCAACGGTTATAACAATGATGTGAAGCTAGAATTCATGCATATTCAGGAACCTTTTTCTCCAGCCTTTCAAATCTATGTTTATTGACTGTCCTTGTAGACACAGGGTTTCACATAGAAAGGTGAAGGAAAAGCAAGTCAACGAGTCTAGTTTCAACCAAATGTAAATGTCAATTATTCAATGTTTGTAAGTCGTCCGATATATCGCGATATATCGCGATATATCGCCTGTATCGGTAGGCCAAGGGTCGATACACACCCAGATGCGACTTAGGCGACTAACATTCGAGTCGTCCGATATATCGCGCGACTCGACCGATTAGTCGCCTGATCGAGTCGAGGACGACTTAATGGGCTTCACTCCAGATTGGGCCAGGCGGACAGGTAGGTGTCTATTCAGCCCATTAGGGTTTCTTTATACATCCCCCACACCCCCTCCCCACGTCCTCCTCCTCCAGAACTGCAGCCGCCGCCGACGCTCCCTCCACCTCCAGAAACTGAAGAACGCCGCCGCCTCTCCTGGACACGCCTCCGGCCTGCCTCATCCGCCGCCTCTCCTCATTCAGGATGAACTCTAGTTCCGGTAATGCTCCAGTTCCTCTTCCTCTCTTATGTCTCTCCTCTCTCGTCTATTATTTGAGTTCCTCAAGCGCTGCATCTGTTCTCTATTGTTATTTTTTAGAGCAATATGATGCTGTGTTTTTTCCTGTTGTAATTTGAAGTATATATTGCATATTTTACATGTGTAAAAGGGCAAGTCGCCCGATATATCGATATATATCGGTCTTGAGGGACCTGGACGACTTGTCTGGTGAGTCGCCCGACTTACTATCGATATATCGACTAAGTCGACCGATATATCGACTGAGTCGATATATCGGTCCTATGGCGACGCGGTTCGATTCACCGACTTAAAAACATTGCAATTATTAATGTGCTCTTTGAAGCAAATACATTTCCTATTTAACATCTAAAAAATTGTCCATGTGTTTGTACTTTGTACAAGCTGTAAATTAAAGAGAGGGGAAAAGGAAAGTATTTCCTTTAGCTTTCAATTTTTACAATAAACCCAATATGAAAAATACAACATTAATAAAATTCACATTCTTTTACACTCTTGTGATCTAGTTCTTGGATTCCTAATAAACCCGAAAAATGCAAAACTGTCTATCCCCAACCCTGCCCCCTCCCCCCAACCAAAAAACATGTTTAGAAGAGAACAGAGTAAGGGAAAGGATAACTAGAAGGGAATATCAAACAGCAACAAGCACCAACCTTGATTGGATATTTAACTTCACCTCTGGCATTGGTCATCTTTACTGCTTGTACAGCTTCCACAACCTGAAGTGAAACTAACTTGAGTTATGACTACAAATAAAGTGATGAGATGATAGGAAACAGCTGCTAAATGCACATCTCATGAACCGGGTATCTTTAGTGGGAAAGAGGAAGCACTTTCATGCCAGATGCCAGACACACAACTCAAAAGTTAAGAATGAAATCATCGTTCCTAGCTACTGCTAATCACTGAGCAACTTACCAGATTTGCAAAGAAATCGCTATCACCACCTATCAATTTTGAGGACATGCATGTCTTCGCAGAGTTTACAAGAGAATCTTTCCCAAGCTTTTCTACCTAATATACACATGGAAAATGGCTGTCAGAATGATGTAGTTGTATCAGTACATTTAAACAGATGCTAGACTGCAAAAAAAATTCTAAACCTTTCCAGTGGCAAAGTATCTATTTAAGTTGTTAATATAATTTTTAACTTGATACAGAAGCAACCATTCAAGGTTATCAGAGGCGAAAGCATCAGGTTGACTCGGAAGAAACCAAGGATGAAGCTTCTGTAATAATCTTGATTATTGAGTCGCTATGTATTAATAACATTAGATTATATATCTACATATCATATACTCCATCTGTCCCATTCAAGATGTCCACATTCATGAGTGACACGGGATTTTAGGAGAAGTTGTTAGGTGGAGTAAATCGAGAGAAAAAAGGTGGTTGAATATTTTAATGAGAGAGGAGAGTGAGATTTATTTCCAAATATAGAAAGTGTACATCTTGAGTGGGACGGAGGGAGTAGGGTTTAGGAAATATGGTTCCTTGAGACTATTAGGGTTAGGAATTAGCAGTTGAGTTTTGCAGCAGAAACTGTTGAACAGTCACTAGCCTGTGGAGGCTGCTTTCTTAGGTCCTTCATTGAGATTCATTCCATCATAACTGGCCCATTGTCATATGTTCGTGAAGCAGGCGGGAAAAGGGAGCACTTCAGTGGCGAGATTAAAAGAGGAGAGTTATGAGAGAGAAGCCGTATAAAGTATAAACCAAAAACTGTAGCATGACAACTTAAAATGCTTAAAAGATTTGGCAGTGTTGGTTTATCCAAACAAGAAAGGTAATCCAATTCAAATTATGGCATATCTAGCCTCTTCATAATTTTAATATTTTTTAAACTTCAGGAAATGTATTATACAAAATCAATAGATATCAAATGGTCAGGGGAGTAAACCTTTACAGCCAGCTTCTCATCAACATATTTACATGCTTCCCTCATTGAAAGCTGCCAAAAAATGTTTACACAATTAGATGTATCATGAACATACAAAAGATTACACCGTGAAGGGAAATATAGAGATCAATATGTACTGGGGAAACTGTATAGAAGGACAAAAGCTTACTCTGTATCCACTGATTATTGATGTTGGATGTATCTTATTTCTAACTAAGTCGTTAGCTTTCTGCAAAAAAAGACTGTCATATTAGTACTCAGGATTCATATTCCCAATATATAATAGGTGGAATGTACAACAAGATTAGAGGATTCTTTTATCTTGCTGCCAGGTCCAAATATGTTACCTTAAGCAATTCTGCAGCTACAATGACCACAGAAGTTGTCCCATCTCCAACTTCTCGATCTTGTAGTTCAGCCAACTCAACAAGGATCTATACGAATTGAAGATGAAGGCAACATAAGTAAGGAACTGGTTGTTCAAAAACTGATTTTGTAGAAGCCAAAAGTTTATTCATTCACCTTGGCAGCTGGGTGCTCCACTTCCAGCATCTTCAGTATTGTCGCACCATCATTAGTGATGGTCACATCACCAATATCATCCACGAGCATCTGAAAAGCAGAATATGGGATATTGAGCAAAATAGAACATAAATTTCCAGTTTGATTTCACGTTCAAAATTGTGCACAAGTAATAGTAGGAAATGCAGATGGGTCCATGACTCATGCACATCAAGCTGTTAGTTACATTATACCTACTCTTTCCTTCACTAAAAGAATCAACCACATACAGCATTCACTAAAGCCCTCAAAAAGATTCACATCCACAATTGCTTAGCCAAAAATTAACTGCAAATTTAGCTCAACTGTTATATACATCTTCTGATTCCACGTAGCCTAATCACAGGCATTATAAAAACATCACTAGATTCAGGATATTATAGGAGAACTCACATGTAACGGAAGCCTAAATGCACTCAGTGGTAAAATGTCATTCTAATCCAAGACCACCTTAAGCATAAATTAACGCAAAAAAAAATGTATAAGTGAAATACCTTATCAAGGCCGACAGGACCAAGCGAAGACTTGACGATGTTCGACACGGCCTGGCATGCCATCACTGCGCCATATCCAACAACAAAATACATCAATATCGAAGGAAAATCCAACATACATCCGAACAAGCGCTATACATCGAATGATAATTCATACCGTTTTGAGCGCGAACGTCTTGCCCAGATTGCCGCTCGCCGGAAATATCAGGTGTATTTGCAGAAAACGCCATTTTTTAATCTATTCAAACAGCTAAAAGAAGGTAGATCGAGTCGGCGGCTTTCGTCTGCTTTACAATATAGATTTTGAGCGTAGAAATAGTGAGAGTGATCTCTCTCTCTCTCTCGCTCTCTCGCAAAGGGGCTTCTTCGATAGCATAAACAAATGTGGAAGGGTTTGAGTTTGAGCGGAACATTTTGAAACTAAACGACGGCTTTATTATTCAGCTCAATTTGGGCTGACCGGGATCGGCTTAATGGGCTTTACATTTGAATGAGTCCACGACATATATTGGGCCTGCAACTATAATAGTAGAGGGCCAAAACTGTTTTGGGTGTCATGAAAATTTACACTAAGTATATACATTTACTTATTACTCTATTAAATGCAGCACAAATTTGTACAGTATTTCATAGAAATGAAAATTCATTTTTATTGCATTTAATTTCATTGTAGATTTTTATAAAATAAGAATTAAAAATAGAACCCATCATGAATTTGTGTAACAAAATGGTAACTCTATTAATTGGTGATGTCTATAATATAAGAACTGAAAATAGATACTACTACTATTCATTAATCATTATATATGCATGGAGGATGTGAGTGATAGAAAACTCTCAAATTATTTAAGTGATTTTACGTAATCTTAAACAAAAGCCTGATTCGTCACGGCAATATGCATGTGAAATCATCAATTAGTATCATTAGAACATTCATTATCAAGATAAAAATCATAAAGTTGGGATCCTCATAATTCAAGAGTGGGATGGGCGTTAGGGAGCATTTGTATTTGTTTTTAGGGCCTTTTTGGAACAAATATCAACAATTGATTCTGACAAATAGATATTTGGTTGGAACATGATCACATTACATGTTCACTAATTATTCCATTATACTATATGGATATGATGATATCCTCTCCGTTGTGATGATCAAGATTTGGCTGTGTAAATAACTACAGTACTATGTACTTCCTTCGTCCATTAATATGTACATGTCCCATTTTGATCCGATATATGTTGAAGAAATGTAAAGATAATTAAGTGAATTGAAAAATTAGTGGAAAATGGGTTTTAGTTTTATACATATGCAAAAATGTGTTAGTGGAATGCAAGGTTGACTATCCTAAACAGTAAAAATAAAAATGAAATAATTAATAAGAGACTGACCAAAATAAAGAGTTGGGACACATAATAGGGATGGAATGAGTATAAAACATTCAAAACAAAATGCTCATTTTTGGAATTTTGCTGGTATAATTTTATTTTATGTTTTGATAAATGTTGAAACCGACGGCAAATCAAGTCGTTGACAAGTTAATAATCTGTCGATAAAACATATAACATTTAGATAAGATGTTTTTATTTTTAATTTAAGAGATCGGAAGATGAAGTCAACATTAGATAAATTTGGAATCATTGATGGTTCAGAAAGAAAAAGGTAGTTGTAGATAAGTGTATGGATTTGAATTTCTATCCTTCCACGCAAGCTGCTCATGCAGACAAACTTCATAGATGCGGGGCCTAATCTATATACTACGATTTTGTATAATTAAATTGCATTAATAATTATATTGATTACCAGAATTCGAGTATCGTTATGCGTGACGTTGTATATATTATGTGGTTGGTGAGCTAGTGGTAATGGTAATTGATACTTATAGCACCTGGAAATTGTATATCATTGACATTACTCCTAGCTTTGTCCATGAATTTTACCCCAAAAACAGTTTCATGGTGCAAAATGAACAAAATTCATCAATATATTTTTCATGTAGCTAAAAGGTGCTGACGGGCATCATACGCATTAATTAAATACTCCCTATATGATATAAAAATAATTTTTTTAATAATTTCCTTATACATTAATATACTCCAATAATCAATTTTTTCTACATTCTCTTTTATTTTACCAATCATATAATAAAATATTTGTAATCCTAAATATATCTGTTTTTATAGGATGGGAGAGAACTAAATAGCGACATAAAATGCACATTAATTAAACATATACATATAGAGTAAAGGTAAAAACAATGGTCTTACACATATGACGATTTTATGATTTTGGTCCAAAACATTATCTTTTGAATTATTTCGTCCCTCACAAATCAAAACGGATCAAATTTAGTCCTTTTTGGACGGTGCCGTTAAAAATTAATAGTCAACTACAATTTAAACTATTTTGACTAAATTAGAGATTTAAATTAGAATATTTAATATTTTTCTTATTTTAAAAACAAATTTGACTCTCTCTCTCCCAACACTCTCTTCTATCCTCCTCTCAACACCATCTTCTTCCCCTTCCGCTCCACCACTCTCCGCCGCCGCCGTTGCCCGCCCCCACCTTTGCCGCCGCTCCTGGTTTGCTTCCCTCTGCTCCCTGCTCTTCTCCTGGGCTTCATTTGGGCAATCCGGCACAAGACCAACGCCGAATCCCATCTCGAGAAGATGCAAATTGACCCCCGCTTGCCGTTGCATCGGTTCAATTGGCTGCGGTGGCAACAATTGTACAGAATTGGGTTGAATTTTTGGGGAATGAGTTGTACGTGAGTCAGTGTTGTGATTAACAATGTCGATCTCGGCGAGCGAGAGACTAAGCCTCGTGGGCGGATCGGTGAGCAGAGAGCTGGTGTGGGTAGAACCGGAGGTAGAGGACTGGGCAGGGAGAAATAAGTGGCAGAGGTGGAGCCGACACTGACGGATCTCCTCAAGGGAGGAGTCGTCGTATTCGGTGAAAGAGGAGCACTTGCGCTTGAGGGTAGAATTGCAGTGGTTTTTGATTGCGTTGTCGGTGCGGCCGGAGAGGGGGGGACAATGGTGGCCCATTTGTTGACAAAGCGGGCGTGGGCGTGAATGATGGTGTCTTCCTCGCCGGGGTGAAGGCGCGATGCTTGGCCTGAGGGGAGAGCTGGTTGCACCGGCGGAGGCGGCAGCTCTTACCGGAGGGGCGGGTGAATGAGGGATTTAGGAATGTGGCGACGGCAATTAATCGCGTCAGAATCACCATAGTAATTGATTTGAATTGATGGGCTAGCTGCTAGCTTTATGTGTTTGATTTTACTATAAGAAAATCTGAAGGAGAATAACGAAGAAACGTAATCTCTAACCCAAAAAATTAAGGTATAATTTAATTGATAATAAAACGTTATTAGTTACATAATCTAGTCAAAATAGTTTAAACTGCAGTTGACCGTCATTTTTAAACGGTGCCGTCCAAAAATGATTAAATTTGACCCGTTTTTAATTGTGAGGGACCAAATAATTCAAAAGATAATGTTTTAAACTAAAATCGTAAAATCATCGTATATTTAGGACTAATTTCGACCTTTTGTATACATATATAACGTGGAATATTGTGTGCGTTTATATAAAACAGGGAGGCGCACACCGACTCTAAAGCCCCACTACTACTACTACCTTTCCTCCATTAACAAATTATTACTCCAATAAAACCCCTCTGCCTCTCTCTCTCACTCTCAGTTTTAACTTAATTGATCGATTTCTCAAATTAAGAAGAAAAAAAAATGGTGGATGTTTGCTGTCTGTGCGGCGACGTGGGCTTCTCCGATAAGCTTTTCCGGTGCTCCGACTGCGGCCACCGCTTCCAACACTGGTGAGAAAATCTATCTCCATTTTCTGCTATCTTTGCACGTGCATGTTTAATTTCCTTCATCATTGCCTCTGCCCTCCATAGCTCTAATCTATACACGAATCCCCATCCCCCTTATCCCTCCATTTTTCATTATTATTTTTTATTTCTAAAATACAACAATTGGATAATTTAGGTATTGCAGTAATTACTACGGAGAATACGGAGAGAGTAATCAAGTATGCGATTGGTGCCAATGCGACAAAAGGAGGTCCGTCGGCAAGAAAGGCGGCCGTCCGGCGGGGAAATCCGCCGGAAAAGGCGCAATCCGAAGGTACAAGCTTCTCAAAGATGTAATGTGCTGATCAACAAATCAAGTTACAACTTTGTTTTTGGCTTTAGGTGTTTTGCTCGGCTCGGCCCATCTTGTGTGCTGGCTAATTTCAATAAATTCATTTTACGAGTTTCGTTCTTATTTTTCACTTTTTATTTTTTTTTTTAAATTGCAAATTTGAAGTGTTTACGATATTCTGATCATGAATTTCATAAGGGAAAATGCCGACGTGTCAATACTGATGCTTTTATTTATTAAACAATATTAATGTACAGTAATGTTTGTATGACATTTGGAAGAATGTTTGTCGAGCAACGGCTTCAATGTAAAACATAAATGTTTATAATCAAATAAATAATGGAAATTTTAATGTTTTTTCGGAAAATATTCATAATTGATCAGACAGAAATTAAACTAAATTCACTAATATTTAAACGACTAATTATTAATATTAATCAATTACAAGAATAACTTTTTATCCGCTAATTAGTGGGCGATCTTCTTTAAACTTTGTTTCGACTTCTTAGGGTTTGAATATGAATCTCGTATGTATTTCACATAATTTTGAAATAGAAGAAGACTTGAACTATAGATTAAATCATAATATATAAATTTTGAACGGATCATTATCATATTGTCATATTTATGCATATAATTTAACTAAACATTATTTAAGGAAAAGCTAGTGTTGCTCACTATTATTCTGCAAGCCACTGAAGATGAAGATACGTATTATTTTAAATTTGGCAATAAAACACACATTCTGTTTTGGATAGCAAAATAACTGTTTCTAGGAAATAAAAGCATTTTTATTTTAAAAAGACTTATATACAAAAATCATGACATATGCTTGTGTAGCTGGTTTTGAACATGAAAAGTAAGTAGTTCCATATATGTTCGTTGCTTGCCTTCACAAAGTTTGCTTTCCAACTTGCAAGCAACAAATTCCATATGGAAGATTCATTGCATCATTTTGTCTTTAATTTTGTCATATATATATATATATATATATATATATATATATGGGTGCGTTAAAATATGATAACCATATTTATAGTGATAACCTAATAACATATTATTTTATGGGTCAAAAATATCATTTTTACTAAAAATGATATTTATACACTATAAAATGATATTTTTTCAGCATACATAGAATAATACTTTTAATCCATAAAATGATATTCTATTTTATAAAATGATATATTTCGTCCATAGAATAATAGGTTATTAGGTTATCACCATAAATATGTCATATGATCACATCCCATATATATCAATGCAAATATGTCACACACTTGAATCTCATATCATAAAATAGTAGTACATGTATGTTATGTGTTCAAAGACCTAAGTCACCATGCGTACAAGACATGCACGCCCCCAATATATAAAAAAATCATCTTGAATCTGGAGTTATAAATGAGGTTTTGGAGATTAAAGTTAGTATGCAATGCCAATGAATTGGGGTATAAATGAACTGTCATTTTGGCTATTTTAACTTTTACTAGGTGTTTATCTGAGTTTAAAAGTTGTTTAACTAAAAGGTTATAGGCTATTGAAAAGTGTTTGAGGTCGTTCAAGACTTGTAAAGTTATGAAAATATCGCACTACAAAAAAAGACGTGCATTTTACTAGTAGATAGATGAGGTCTAAACAAATTTGACGCTATTATGAGGTGTAAACATCTGACAAACCTTTCAAAGAAAAGGTTAACAACCTCATCTTATTTTTTCATGATTATATAAGTAAAGTAACACCCAATTTACATAAATAAGTTTATATTACTATATGAAATATTTTATTTATTGTTGGAGCTTATAAAATGTATACCTCTATATTATGTAGTGGAGGTTCCACGATTTCCATTACTTCACTGCAAAATGCATTATAATTTGTGGGGTAGTTTTGATTTGACAAATTCATTGTACATTAATTTTCGTTGGTTGAATTGAATTCATAAAATTAGCAATGGTGGATGTTGACTCACTACCCCACGGACACGTGGTACTACAGTTTCATCAACACGTGGTTGTCACACCTATCCAAATTTGTCTATAATTTTTTTTTATGTCTAGGTTATCGTTTTGAAGTTCATGCTCATGTCCTAATCGATTATCCCACATGCTATCAACTCAATATGTTTTGAATTGGATTGAATCAGAGTGTTTATATATATATATATATATATATATATATATATATATATATATATATATATATATATAGAACCATTCTTAAACGTAGAACAAATGTCAAACGGAGGTCGTTAGATCTTTTAATCCAATGGTGTTGATTTGCACAGCAACTTCCCATTACAACCAAAACTATTATTAATGGGTGAATGCAGAGAAGTGAAAAAATAAAACATGCATGGACTCTTCTTCGTTTCATTCATTCTTCCATCAACATGTGAGTTTTTTCACATGTTGAGTCCGGAATGTCGTGAAAACATAGTCTAATATGTATAATTTTTAATCTTGACCGTCATTTTTTCCTCATCCAATGAATAAAATATGTAGAGTTCTAGGTTCTACACTTAAGAATGGTTCTATCTTTAACACAACCCTATATATATATAATTTTAATATTTTAATTAAGTATTTGAAGAGTTTACACGATATATAATAAAATGGTTGAAAATGTAATCTTAATTAAGACATGAATAAGCCAATGTTTTTTCCTCCATCAACTCTTTTGCACTAATGTCCATCTTCTCCCTCGAAAATTCATCGATTTTGAGACCTGAAAATACATAAATCCATCGCTTATAATGAAGGATTAATAAAATATTATGAAATTCGACAAATTAAAATCGAAATATCGATTTGAGTTTTCTTAAAGTTTCGATTCAATTCAGATATTTTAAATCCATATCATTAGGTTTGATTTGGTTTTGTATTTCAAAAAACAAAAACCGAAATTTGAATTTTATATAAAATAATATTTTTATATGATTACGTCCAATTTTGAGGCAGAATTTAAGATTCTCAATATAGATTGTAGAAATTAAAGGATGATCACCAACTTAATTTTATTAATAGTAGTCAATTTTTATGACAAAATGACTCATACAGTAAAAAAATAAGGAAAAATTGCCAGAAAAATCACTACTTTAATAAAATTTCCTCAATTGTCACATTTATTTGTATTTATAGGAAATTGTGTACGACTTATAGAAGTAAGAGAAATGTGTTACCTTGTACGATAGACCATTGTCCGTTGTGACAAGTAACCGGGAAAGAATAGACAAGGCCGGCCGGTATGCCATAAGATCCATCAGAACATACCCCCATCGACACCCAACCACCCTACAAATAATCAAACACACTGTTCATAAACTATGAAACCAAAAGAAGAAAAAGAAAGGCATGCAAACCTTAGGAGTTCCAAGAAGCCAATCACGCATATGATCACAAGCAGCGCTCGCAGCAGACATCGCGCTCGACATCTTCCTCGCTTTGATAATCGCCGCGCCCCTTTGCTGCACCCTCGCCACGAACTCCCCTTTCAACCTGCCAAACAAACCGGTCCAATATTATTCACTACTACCTCGAAAAACAGTCTTATTTTTCTATTTTGGGTAGTCCCTATTTAATTATGATAAGTTTTTTCCTATTACAAGGTGTGTCTTATAATTTTTCACTAACAATAATTGAACTACTTTTTCCTTTTTTCCTCTTATTTTATCATTCTTGTATGCAAACTTGTGTCATCCATTGTCAAGACTATTTTTATACCAACCATTTGTCATCAGCAATCATTTCTCTTGCCGATTTCTCCCCTGCAATGGTGTTGACTATGGCGTGGGTGGCGTCGGGGTATTGGGAGGAGGAGTGGTTCCCCCATATGACCACATTCTTGACGTCGCCCACGTCCACGTCCAACTTCTCCGAGATTTGCCCCAGTGCTCGGTTGTGGTCCAGTCTTGTTAGGCAAGTGATGTTCTTCTCCGGGATCGAAGGAGCAAATTCTTTCAAGATCAACGCGTTTGTGTTGGCCGGATTAGCCACCACCAGAACCTGCATTCATCAGATACCAAATATTTGCCTCCGCCACTTAAGATTAATTTAATTATCACAATTACTACATACTTTGCAATGAGGAGCCGCGTGTTGCTCAAGAGCCGCGGCGTGGGCCTTGTAGATAGACACATTCTTGGACATCACATCCTTCCTCTCCATACCTTCCTTCCGAGGGAACCCGCCTACCATCACCGCAATCTCCGCGCCACTGCACGCCTCCACCACGTCCGTCGTGGCCACCACGCCTTTGAGAAGGGGTAGGGCGGCGTCAATGAGCTCCATTTTGACGCCGTTGAGAGAGTCAGCTGCGGCTTCGATGTCAAGCATGTGGATGATCACTGGCTGATCAGGACCCAACATTTCCCCTCTTGCTATCATTGGAACCAAGGCATAACCTATTTGACCTATTATGGTGCCAACAAAACATATTATCTTCATATCATAAAAAACAATCAAGAATTATTGTTCATTTTAACATGCCTGCAGCGCCAGTGACAAGGACAGTGATGGGTTCTTTCCCAACATCCAAGAAACTCCAAATGTGTCTAACAATTTTCCATGACAAGAGCACACACCCCAGAACAACAACAGGAGTTTCCAATGACAAAAGTTGTTCCATTTTTCCTCTCAAATGAGATGGATTAAACAGTATATAAATAGGAAAATCAAGGTAGATGGGGTTGCTAAAGAAAGAAAGAGCAAGACCAAATCCAGAAGGCATGTAATAGTATAACTTCTCTTCTTACCAAAGAAAAGAACATCATGTGTTAACATTAAACATGCAAGAGGGGTTTGTGCCAATTGCCATCTTGCATATATTCAAATTCAATATTGAGTCCCTTTATTGTTGTTAGTATATTAGCCTCATTCGCCAGATTGCATCATACATAAATTATTGAATAAAATGTCATCAATAAATAAAGCAAAATAGAAAGTGGACTAATTTTTCAGCATAAATTGAGTTGGGCTTTCCCGGCCCAGCCCAAGTGGCCATTGGTTAATGGGCATGAGCTCGATGTATGATGAATCCAATAAATAAGTTTCATAATAATAGTAATATATGAATAAATCATTTTAAAATTATTTATACGGCATGGTATAATGTGTGTAATTAAGTTGGGAAATAATTTGGCGCTCTCCAGAACAAATATCAGAACACAAAATTTCGATTTTGGTTGGAAGACTCGAAATTAGGGTTTTTGACTCACTACAATGTCTTACCCTCCAGAAATCGCCTCTCAGTTTGACATACCTGACCTTGTAGGTTCCCATTGTTATGTTTGATTCAGTGGTTACAATCGCAATTTCTCGTCGATGATAATGTGCGTGTCTTTTTTTCTTTGACGCAGGAAAAGGATAAATTGGTAGGGGAAGTGATCCGCTACATCCTCTTCAAAACCGAGCAAAATTCAGGCTGTCCAATTAGAAGGGAGGAACTGACTCAGTTGATTACGGCTAAAGGGTATAAGCAGAGAAATTTTCCTTCTTTTGTAATCGACGAGGCCAAATCCAAACTCTCTTCAATCTTCGGCTATGAAATGAGAGAACTTCAGCGCTCTCGGCCTTCGGCAGCAGCCAACACAGGCCGTGCTTCGCAATCACAACAGTGTGAGTTTCCTTAGTTTATTTTGGTTTTATTGAAAGGAGAAATGTTTGATTATTTGCTTTGTCGTTTTGCTTTGTTTAGGAGCTAGAATTTGTGAAGCTTTAAAAATGTTATCTTTGCCCTTATACTATAGGAACCAGAGATGAATAACAATGTTCTTTAGTAGTAATAGTAGTTATATTCTCTTGTTTTAAGGTGGAAAATGCAAGCAAGTATATATTAATGCCTAAGTTGAGTCCTTCCCCTTTTTAGCCTTGGTTTGCAAAGGTAGCCAGTCATCAAGGGCTACTGATTAAGAGTAACATAATTAACTCTTATTTGGTAAACTTTTAGCCTGATGGTTCCTTTTTTCTTTGTTGCAGCTGTTGGTGATGCAAAATCGTATATAATCATAAGTAAGCTGCCTTCTGATGTCTATGGAAAATTTGTAGAGGATAAGAGTTCAGTACATCTGTCAGGCTTAACTTTTGTCGTAATTGGGATAATTCATTTAGCAGGAGGCAAAATCACGGAAGGTGTGGCTTCTTCCTGATTCAATTATAATCATACTACTGTTGATTCGTTGTTTAGATTTTTTCATTTATCATTCTAAAATATTGTTTTCATTGCAACTCTTGAAGAAAATCTTTGGCATCATCTAAAGCGCTTGGGATTGCATGAAAATGAGGAAAACCATCCGAAATTTTCAAATACCAAACAGGCGTTAGAAGCACTTGTCCAGCAAAGGTGATTGTTAGAACATTCTTACAGAGTTTGGTTGGCCTCAATATCTAATCTTGGTATTGCTATGCAGATATTTGCAGAAAGAAAAAGTTAATGGTCCTGAAGGCAACATTGTGCATTATGAGCTTGCTGAGAGAGCTCTAGATGCGCCTATTTACGACAAGATCAAAGAATATGTAGCTCAGGTGAAGTATAGTAAAATTCATTTGCCTTATTTTGTTATGTGTATCAGTGTATATTTCATGTTTTCTATTTTTTTCTGGCAAGCTAATTCATATCCTTCTTTGGGGCATTGCATGATTTGGTTTCAATTGCGATGCAGTTTTCAATAAATAAGGTCTCACGAGCAAATTATTAATCAATTCAAGCAGCTATGAAATTACTAGGCAGAATAGTCTAAAATTGTCTGCTTGTGAGCTCTTTTGAGTGTGTTAATGCAGTTGCACAGTTGATTTATCTTTGATTGTCTCCATACCTGTGTGTTTATGGGAAGGTTAATATTCATGTTCTGTGTGGCTGGCCTATCCAGCATTGCTGTTCTAACCAGAAGATTTTTAAGAAACGAGGTTTCCTTTGTTAACGCTGATGTGCAGTTAATATTCCTGATGAATTCTGTGCTGCACTTTTTCTTGACAGATGGTGCAGAAAGATGCAACGCCATTGGAATATGATTAGACATCTCCTTTTGCTCCGGCTGTACATGGGACAAGTATATGCTATTCAACGTGACCTTTTGTGTATAAGCTTGAACTGTAAGTGAGTTCTTCTGGATTGTGGTAGAGTTTGTTGGATTGATTGGATGGTTGATGAACAATGTCATTAGTTATGTAGCTGCTGCTAGTATTGGAAAAGAAACCTTAATCTTGTCAATAGCATCTGTTTTGCGGTCAAATTGCACTGGATTTGTCAAATACATGTGCAGTGGATGCATGTTGAACATTGTGACAAATCTTCTTTATGCAAAATTTTAGTTTTTCTCAAAGTTCACCAAAATAAAATTTAACAAACAGTAGTTTTTCCACGCCCAGAATTCAGTATGTAGACGAACAGCACATTCTACTCCTTGTGGACAAAGTAGAGCTTGCCCGCAACATGAAGTACAGCAACAAAAGCTATGAAACCAATGCTCATCACAAGAACAACGTTTGGAGAAATCTTAAGCCCTGGGGCATCGTCTGTATAAAACTGAAGCATGGTCCCACTAGTTCCACCTCCCGCTCCACCTCCACCTCCACCTGTTCTCCTCCTCCGAAGATTAGCTGCAGCAGCGGCAGCAGTTCCTCGTTCGGGTGCAGCTCCACCTGTTGCCATTACTGCACCCAAAATAACAACCTTTAGAACCAAATCGCAGGAGAAGTTAAAACTAGAACAGATAAGACCTTTAAAGAATAGATGCATTAAAGAGGAAAATGTAGAGTATGTTAATGAGACAAGTCAAAGAAATCAAATTACTAAATGAAAAGCTAGGATGCAAAGTATCAAGCAAGCATATGCATTTGATGGCATTCCTGTGCACTTCCTATAACATACGCCAATAAAGTGGTGTATACACAAAATCTTAAAAAGTTACATCCTTTAGACAGAAGCAATTGCACATCTTGAAAAACATTTTGAAAATTCAAGAACTGAACTAAGCATGAACACCAAATGGCATCATCGGAAATTCTGTCTGTTGTTCAAGTTGCTCCGTTGATGTACCTGGTTATAAATCCTCACCTAAAGAGAAGGCTTACCATAATTGATAAAAATAACCCTAAACTAAAAACACATTGATAATTCCCCAGATCAATCTGAGATGAGGCATTCATTGGTATATACCAGACACTCAAATGGTAACAGAAGGAAACACATAAACAAGACAACATAGCCATGTGCTTCAACTGTGCCATTAAAGATTTATTTCACCACTATTCAAGGTTCAATTTTGAGCAATCCTATTACTAATTTGAACAACACATTCATGGTTCAATTTTGAGCAATCCTATTACCAAACTGGACTTTGGATAGATAGAACTGATTAATCCTAAGTCGAAGCAACGAGGCATGTTTCATTTACTTTTAAGGAGCGGTTATAATTCAGATTCTGAGACGAATTGGAAGGACTGGTTCCCACTCCAAAACAACACAACAGGAAAACCAGTGTTCAACTCTTTGACATGAATAAACAAAAACTCTGCATAATCGATCAGATTATCAAATAAAGAAGAACGGGAAAGGCAACAAACAGATCTGACACGAATTTACCATAAACTCCAGAATCCTATCTTCAGAACTGAGATACGGAACAAATCATATAGATCGATACATTGCAATAATCTTCAGATCACAAATACGTATAACAAAAGAATATCATCCGAAAAACCAGATAGATGAATTGCTGGATTATATTCAGTCAACAATTTAAAATCAGTACACAGAATAATATTCGGATGAATATGTATTGGATAAACCAGATCTGCGCATGCAATTCGTAAGAGCTACCTTTCGCAAGTTGAAGACGGAGAAATAGTTGAATTGGGGTTTCTCTCTAGGTTCCTGAATTATCAGATTGGAAATTGTTTAACTGTTTTTGTAAATAACACGTCAACGTTTTATTTATCAAACTCAACACACACAATTCAGAAGGTCATAATGCAATTTTTTAAATTCATTATTTTCTTTATTATTTAATTTATATTTTCTGTTTCTGTATTTTATAATTTTACAATTCAGCTGACAAATGACAATATTGAATGAATCTCTATTGCATATACATACATGGGGTGGATATCACGGCATTCCGAAATCTATGGGCTGATCCAAATAATTCATAAAATTTAGAAGGTTAGAATTGAAATTTTTATGCCGATAAAATTACAATCTGATTAATCCACATCTGATCGATCTACAACTCAAATAGGGCTGATCGTAACCTGATCGGTAGGCCAATCCGATGAATTGGACCTAGATGCAATTTTGTTCTGCGTTTTTAAGCAACTAATTCAACATTTTATTTTATACTTATAAAGAAAATTAACCTTTCATTTTATATTTAATATAAATACATACTATAATTTTATTATTATAACAATAAATAAATAAATCTGAAAATTCAAATTTGCTACTATAAGATTTTTTGGATTCTAAAACATGTTTTAAAATTTCTGCCAATATATTTATATTTTATTTTATGATGTGAACCTTAAATTAATATTTAATTATGTTTAAATTTTAGCATATATCTCAAAATATCATAATTAAATACTCATACTTTATACTCTATTTTATAAATATGACTAATTTTCATCATTATGTATTGCACTGGCGAATCTAGGGGGCAGGAGGGGGCGGTCGCCCTCTCCGTGCGACTAATTCCCCCTTATCGGGACGTAAAATTACCATGTTCACCCTAGACCCGCCCACGGTTCATGAACCGGCGGTTTCGGTTCGGAACCGCCGGTTCCGGTTTTAGGAAATATGGAACCGGAACCGAACCGTGAGGCTGTTTCACGGTTTCGGTTTCAGTTCGAAAATCAGTGGTTTCGGTTTCGGTTCCGAACCGCCGATTTTCGGTCGGTTCGTAGCGGTTTAGGTTCGGTTTCGCGGTTTTTTTCCTTAATTTTTTTTGCCATGTAGTTTGAAATTACAAAATAAATTGGAACAAAGAAATGATAGTTTAAATTGAATTAAGACGAGTAAGGTGAAAATGATACTATCAAATTTACAATTTATATATACAAATTACAATGTGATATAATTTACAAACAAATTACAAAGTGATATAAATAGGGGGAAATACGATCCAATTTGAATTTAAAATTAGCATTTAAATATATAAATAAATAATTAAAAATAAAAGAAATGGTGTTTTGTGCAATTAATTTTGAATAGTGCAGCCATCACCCACCGCCAACCAATCAATTTTGAAGACTCAACTAATCAATTTTGAAGACTACAAATTCACTAACCAATGTTAATTAGAGTATTATGCTTTATTTAAAGTAATCAGTTCTTCTAAGTTTTATTAAACAATGTTCAATAAATATTTATTAATAATGATCTATACTCCATGGACTTCATACGTAAAAAACTGTGTTAATTAATAAAATCGGAAATAGTATTATAAAGTTATTACCATAATCAATGGTCCATACTCCATAAACTCCATCTTGTAATCTAGTCTATTTTTTTTATTATCTTATCTTATGTTTACCAAATTACCATCCAATTTTACCAAATAGTATTATAAAGTTATTTTTGCTACAAAATTTTGTCTCACATTATTGTTTCCACAGATATTACCAAATCCAAAAATGAATGTTACTTATAAAAGTATAAAACTCAAAAACCGGATCATTCAATAATTTTATTTAATGGAGTATAGTTTTAATATAAGGATTAACTATGTTTAAATTTATCATTGCATTGGCGGTTCGGAACTGTGAAACCGGCGGTTCGGTCGCGGTTTCGGTTCGAAAAATTTGGAACCTGAACCAAACCACGGTTCTAAAATTCACGGTTTCGGTTCGGAACCGTAACCGGCGGTTACGGTTTCAGTTTTAACCGCCGGTTCGGTAAACCTTGGGCAGCTCTAGTTCACCCGCTCGGTTTGCCTCCGGCGTCACCCCAAACTCAGAAGAAAAAAAGTCACGTCCGCACTAAATCAAGCTAATACTATATATTCCACCATTCTGTTTCCGAATCCTGGATCCGCCACTAATGTATTGTATTGAACGTATAGAATTTATTTTAGCAGTAGCAACCCGAAACCTAAATATTTAGGGTCAGTGATGAAAATTTATAACGATAAAAGCATTTGATTAGCCCGCAACTTGAACGAGATTGACCCAAAATCAGTTAGGCCGAACTTGATTGACATCCTAACACAGATATCAAGATTTGCATGAAACAATGTCAAAGAAAAATACAAGCAATCAATAATCACATTTTGGGAACAAAAATAACTATTGTATACATTTATAAGAGAAATTCATACAGCTTGAATAGGCGAATACAAGAAGCTATGCCACCAACACTGTTATCATGGACTATGCTCTAAAGTTTCAGTCTGCATCTAAAAGTCCATCACTAAAATCCATCTTCTCAATACCTAACTGTTCTACACTACCAATGGGAAATACATCATAATGGATAAAAACTGTATCAGGTTAAAGAGGCTAACCAAGTTTACAGAGCGTATTTGGGTTACCGGAAATCTTCTTATGGGTCCGATGTACCTTATCTTCAACAAGCGCCGAACTCAAAGTTTTCGACACCGCCTTGAAAAGTTGTATTCGATACAAAAAAAAAGGATACAAGCAAATATGTGAGGTATCGTGGTTAGATCAGCATTTGCTTGTCGTCACTTCCATCTCAGAGATCTACTGCCTTTTTGTCCAATACCTGTACCAGCAAGGCTAGCAGATAGGATTGACCGGGAATCCGGCTGCCACTTCAGCTCTTTGAGAATGGAAAATAAGGTCGCTAGTTCTGCGGTTATTTCACTGTCTTTAATGTTGTTACATGAAACTACTCTAAGCCTATTGAGCTCCTTCCAAGATAGAACTACGGATTCTAGTCCTTGTGTTGTCAGTAACGAGCATCCCTCCAGTGAGAGAGATCTTATGCTCCAGCTGTGAGAAATTAGAATGAGTATGCCTTAACCATTCACATTCCATTCAATTACTAACTGCTTAAGCAAAAAGAGTATTTTTTTCACAAAATACTGTCTTGGAGGTTACTCATCATCTACAAAATCTGGGGATGAGCAAAAGTTCCAGTCAATCATAGTTTTTTTAATTGAAGAACGGTTAAGTTTAAGGAAGTTTTTACTGGACAATAAGTTTCTTATGATGTGCAGTCAACGATAAGATTACTCCGATTTTGGAAAACTGGATATCCTGTCTAACACAGTGGAATATCAACAAAAAGTATGTATATTTCATAAAAAAATTTCAACTATGCCCAACTACATATTTAGAAAAGATGAACAGCTTAGTAAAATTGCATCACATTTCTGTTTCTTCAATGTAGGCAGATATTGACTCTACTTTATTTTAAGACAGCAGTATCCAAGCCAAAGTATTTGAAGAGATAGTTATGTCATAACAGGCACATTCAAGCATAGGATGATATAATTTTGTTCTAGGTAAGAAAAGCAAGAGTTGATTTATACCTAAAAACAGTGGCAGCAGTAAAGATACTGTCATCCAATCCCCAACAGTCCTCAAGAACCAGCTCTCGAATCCTCCGACACACTACAAACAACGCCTTCACACCCTGCTTGTCTCGCATTTGGCACTTCCTCAAATGCAACTCCTCAAGCATCATACATGATCCTAAATGCTCATCTAGTCCGGGATTTTCATCAATATTCTTACACGACTGGAAACTCAAACTCTTCAAGTTCCTACAGTATGACAAGGCCGACAACCACCCTCCTTCCATCCTATGATCACATATCGTTAACTCCTCCAACATCTGGCAACACTGACCGATTGCCTTGATACCGTCATAGCTCCCCTCACATCCCACCAGCTCAAGTTTCACTAGTCGGCTGCATCCTTGTGCCAGTATAGTCAATCCAATATCAGAAACCACAGAGCCATAAACACCGTTTATATTCCCATTCAACTTCAAAATCTGTAAATTCCTGCAATTATAGATCCCCCTCAATGCGAAATCACCACAGTTATGCAACTCCATCTCCTGCAACAACTCACATTCCTTCGCCAAGCAATTTAGCCCTTCTTCACTAACATTCATCAACACTACTCTCCTCAAATTCTTGCACCCTTCAGCTAATATCGCCACCCCTCCATCGATAGCCTTCGACTCAACAACATCCCCCTTCCTAACGAACAGCCCTTGGCCATTTTCCAATATCCCCGAACTCAGACGAACCTCAATCAAGTTATTACTCAACAAAATACCAGAATTTCTAGCAGATTTAATACAAGCCGGAACTAAATTAACATCTTCTAAATTAGGAAAGCGAAAGCTCATTCTACCTGACTCCAAAAACTCCCAATCAATTAACTTAATCGACTTAACCAGCTTCCCGCACAGCACGCACCACCTCCTGCAAACCAATGAATTCGCAATGTGCTGCTTCCTGTCACGAATTTTACCCAACACCTTCAGCAGCAGCTCATCCGAGAGAAGAGCGGTGCAGTCGGCGGGGGCAGGAAGATGGTTAGGGTTTGACGAATCGGATTCGGGCTCAGACTCGGAGTAGGGAGAGGTTGACCCGGATTGCGAGACGGTGCGCGGGCGCAATTTGAGGAGAGCATGCTTCAGTGCGTCATCCGGGCTGGGAATCATCTTCTTGTTGTGGTTGGAATTAGGGTTGAAGATTGGGTCTTTTCGAGGTGAGGACGACATAATCAGGGGTTAGGGTTTCGGCGCCGCCAAAACCGGAAAGCATCGGCGGCGAATCAGATGGAAATTATCGTTGCAACGCAGCAGTCAATGCACCGGCATATCCGCCTAGGTAAAGGCAAGCTCGGCGCTTGTGTTGGTGCGTGTGTGAAACTCAACTCTTCTTGCAATTGCTTCTTGCTGCGGAAATTCAAGAGTTAATTATTTGAAATTTTTGTTTTTTCCAGATGAGTTAGGAATTATGAGCCTATTATTACTCGCGAGTAGATTAGAATGTTCATGGTGACCATATCCATGTCTGACTCTTCTTTTTAATTCTATTTATATCTGTTTATACAGTTGCCATTTGCATAGAAAAATTGCAGAAGATAAGCATTTGAGTTGGATTTGGATATGAAATTAGTGGTGATGACAAAAGTGCAATTTGATTCATTTTATAGTAGTACTAATTTTTAAATACTCTAGAATATGTAAATTGTCTTTTTTTTTACTTTAGGATGAGAGCAATTGGCTTTAATTTCTAGACCTCCATTTTATTTTTTTATGTTTACATAACTACAACATGCCCAAATATTTTTAGTTGATTCCTTAACATAAAATTGTGGCAGGAACTATCAATTATAATCCCAATTTTAACATGAAAAATCAATGTACTTTGCTCAGTAAAAATTCAAGGGTCCATCCACACCATGGTGGCATAATGATTTGGTGTGCTCACCAATAATTACTTGACAATTGAAAATAAAAAGGGTTCACATGCCACATCACTTGAACATATATTTGGCAACCTTATATCTAAATTTAAAAACATCCATTTAATTATTTTATGGAAATTGTAATAAATTAAATATAGAAATTATATCATATGAATAATGAATTAACGTTAATATACTAGTAGTACAATTTATATATGCATGTTAATTTCATAATACAATAATATTATGCACATAAAAGTAATCATATTGCATTACTTTTCATGTCAAGAAAAAAAATCATATTATTATGGATAAAGATCTTTTTAAATTGTTTTAGTGTTTATATATATGATAAAATTCACATAAATAAAAATTATGACTGAACTTATATCTTGTTAGCATATAGTATATATTGTAATTTTCATTATACTACCATGTAAAAAAAATCAAGAATTTATAACACAAGAAAATAAAAAATAAAAAATGAAATATTCATATAATCTGAATATATTATTATTTTATAAGAGAGATGTCTTGTATATTATTAGTATTATTATATTATGAGATGAATATACATATATAAATTGTACTCCGTATATTAACACGTCAATTCATTATTCATAGGATAAGTATAATTTCTATATTTAATTTATTACAATTTTCATAAAATGATTAAATGGGTGTTTTAAATTTAGAATAAGGTTGCCAAATATATATCTAAGTGATGCCGCATGTGGACCTTTTTTATTTTCAATTGTCAAAGAGTTATTGGTTAAGCACATCAAATCATTATGCCACCATATTATTGAAGGACCATGGAATTTTTACTCGTACTTTAGTTGCCAAATCGTTAAAAATGTCGTTGCAATAATTTCTATTCACGAGGATTGATTTCAGAAAAATCAGATCCTAAATCCTCGTCCCAAATGAAATATCTCCGCAAATTGCAATCCACAGTTAGTTCCATTAAGCAGTCAAACATATTATTGCGTCAATAAAAAAAATCAAGATATCAAGAACTCAATACAACAACATGAATTCTTCGTATTATATCGTCAATTAATCCTATTTTCCAAAAAAAAACGAAATCTAGACTTTGAAATTCGATTATGACAAAATTCGTTGTCGGCGGCAACACTAATAAATTACAAAAAGAGGTTTAGGTGAAAGTAATTGATTAGTTGTCATGGTTTTGACAAAAGCATTATAGTCCAGAAAAAATAAGGTGCTCGAAATTTGTTACTATCTTTATGTCTGTTGTTCCCACCACAAAACTGATAATGGTACTACTCGTACCATTTTAATTGGCCCACTTATATCACACGGTTTCATATTAATTTTTGCAATATGAAACACCCACTCAATTTAATTGCATAATGTGCACATTGAATTCATATAGAAGCTCATTCTAATCACAATAAATTTGAATAAATACATACATAAATGTCATGTCTTGCAGAAATTTATGAAATGTTAATACCTATAAACAAGCGATTTATTTAGAAAAAGATTGTTGGTGATTAAAAAAATATATTTATCACTTCTGATCACCGAATAATTCCAGTTCTCAAGTAAAAGAGACGTTTTCTCCACATAAATCTCCAAATCAAAACACCTCTCTCCCAAATACTCATCTCATTGATATAAATAACCCCAAGAGTCTATGAAAGCTATTCTTCAAAGTTCAAATAATTATCACTTGTCCAATAATCGTGCTACAATCTCGTTCAAGTTCCTTTTTCTATACTTACCACTTCGTGATTGTTTTTATCAAAACTTTGAAAGTTTGCTATTCGCCCCCCATATGCTTCTTTGTGGGCTTATACCTCACTTCTTCCAACTCCAATAAGGTTACTAATATTGTGATTGGACTTCACGATTCATTCCCAAAATATAATTTTTTGGGCTCTCCCGTAGCGCCACCACCATTTGAACAATAAGAAGACGTTTTGAATGAAATATTAATCTCATTTTTATATATTAATTTTATAATAAAATATAACTTAAATGTATTAGTGTGTATAAAATTCACTAATATTTTGTAATACTAAAACTGAAATGAGACACTTTTATTTACCGATGGTTGAAATGACAAAAATGAGTATTATTGGATGGAGGAGTACAATTTTTATTGTACATTTTGTATCTTTATTTTTAGGGCAAATGGCCAAAAACTCATGAAGTTTAGTCAAATTCTGGTCCAATCCCAGACTATAAAAATGACCGATTATTATCATAACTTTGATCCTAAAGCAAAAATTTCATCATGCTAAGTTTCTAAATTTAGCAACACAATACGTACATTCTACATATATAAAATTTAAATACATAATTGACTAAATATATTAAATGACATCGTTTAAATAGTCGAATGTTTTGTTCGCATGATATTTTCATGGTCAAAAGTATCATAATTTCCTCCAAATCTTAGAGTATGAGATAATTAATAAAAATATCAAAATTATAATATACTATGACTAACCATTTTTGAAAGTTGCATGAATGATGTGAATTTAACCAAAAATTCATAATTTTTTTTTCATTTACCCATATTTATATTAGTCATTGTTACTCCTAAATTTACTTTAGGATATATATTCGCATAGTATTAATTTTGCAGCAAGAATATAGTATTTCAACATTCCAATTTTTAAGATCGTAAATTTACTTTATTTCCTTTTCTCTTCATTTGACTTAAATAAGATTAATTTTAAAATTCACTCTTATTTTATTGAAAATATATAAAAATTAAGATTCGGATAATTATCAGCATTAATTAAGGGCGTTTACATAAACCGGTTGAATACAAACATAATACAGGACAATTTCCGATCCGAAATTTGAGAACCCTAGAGAGAAGCCCCAATTCGACCATTACTTCGTCTTCAAGTTGTGAAAGGTAGCTCTTAAGAATTGCATGCGCAGATCTTGTTTTCTCTAACAACATATTGATTCAAATATTTCCGTGAGCTGAATTTTATTTTTTTGACTGGATACAATTCAGCAATTCATCTATCTGTTTTTTCCGGATGATATATTTATGTTATACCGATTTTTAGTTTGAAGATTATTGCATTGTATCGATCTATATGATTTGTTTCGTATCTCAATTCTGAAGTTGGGTTCTGGAAGCTTATGGTAAATTCGTGTCGGATCTGTTGCCTTTCCCTTTCTCCTTTATTTGATGATTTGATTCGTTATGCAGAGCTTTTGTTTTTCATGTCAAAGAGTTGAACACTGGTTTTCCTGTTGTGTTGTTTTGAAGTGGGAACCAATCCTTTGAGTTAATCTCAGAATATGAATAAAAACTTTTTAGGCCACCATTCATCGAGATGAGACTTATCTCCACGCTTTGACTTAGGATAATTCATCTCAGTCTCAAACAAGATAACTTGATTGATTTTTTACTTTGTAGTATCATTGCCATTATATAAATGTGTTGTTCAAATTAGTAATAGGATTGCTCAAAATTGAACCATGAATTTATTTGAAAAAAATCTTTTATGGCAGAGTTGAAGCAGAGTTACTAGTAGTATATACTGATGATCTCAGCTTGATCTGGGGAATTATCAAACATTGAGCTGTTTTTAATTTAGAGCTTTTTTATTCATTATGGTGAATCCTTAGTTTAGTGTGAATTTATAAGCAGGCACAACAACTTAGCTACCTGAACAACAGACGGAATTTCCCATATTGCATTTGGTATCATACTTCGTTCAATTCTTGGGGTTTTCAACATGTTTTTGAAGATATGCAATTGCTTCTATCTATAGTGATATAGTAACTTAATGATCTTTGGTATTCACCATCTTATTGGCCTATGTTCTTCTAGGAAGTACCCAAGAATGCCATCAAATGCATCTGCTTGGAGTCTCTGTCTATAATCCAAAATATACATGTTGGATGCTAAAATATGCATTGGGTGCATCCTTGCTTTTCATTTAATAATTTGAGTTCTTTTCATTTATCTTATTAACATACTCTAATTTTTCTGCTTTATGGCATCTATTCTTGAATGGTCTTATTTGTTCTAGTTTGAACTTTGGCTGTGGTTTGGTTCTGAAGGTTGAGATTTGGGTGAAGAAATGGCAACAGGTGGAGCTGCCCCAGAACGAGGAAGTGCAGCTGCAGCTGCAGCTAATCTTCGTAGGAGAAGAACAGGTGGAGGTGGAGGTGGTGCGGTTGGTGGAACTAGTGGAACCATGCTTCAGTTTTATACAGATGATGCCCCAGGGCTTAAAATTTCTCCAAACGTCGTTCTTGTGATGAGCATTGGTTTCATAGCTTTTGTTGCTGTACTTCATGTTGTGGGCAAGCTCTACTTAGTCCGCAAAGACTAGAATGTGCTGTTCGTCTACATACTGAATTCTGGACATGGAAAAACTACTTTATGTTTATTTTATTTTTATGTTGGCGAACTTTGAGATCAGTCAGTAGGAAAAGCAAAGTCTTTGAGCTGTAGCTTTTGTCACAAAAGCATGTCTGATTAATTTCAAATCTTCTTGGTTGATTCGTGATATTAAATTAAAGTAGCTAATGAGATTGATTGCCACTTGGCTTGTGTCTGTCACAATTTCATAATTTCACGGCTGCTTGAATCGTTCAATTATTTCCTTGTAGGGAATGAGTATGATTGTACTGAATGAAATTCATCCCAATTCGACTAAAGTCAAGCCTGGCATATGTACGGATCTCACATCTCTTATCCTCTACAAAATTTCCACAGACATCATAGGGAAGTTTACTTATGAATTAGAACGACTTTGCATCACCGACAGGTGCAACAAAGGAAAAGGGAACGATCAGGGTAAAAACTAAGAACCACAAGCATCCCCAACGGTGCTCTTGGGGAAGGACGCCGTCCTTGCCAACGGCGCGGCACCCTGATGTCCGCCGCTGCGCTCTTGCCGTTGGCACGGACGTGCTCTCCGTGCCAACGGCAAGAGCACGAGCAGCCGACGGGGCATGCTCTGATTTGCCGTTGGTTTATCATTTATTATTATTTTTTTTTAAAATCGAAAAAATCTGAAAAATTTAGATTTAATAAAAAAAATATTTTTCCACTTCCTAATAAAATATATTCATTTTTTTCCCACTTTTAATTTTTTTTTTCATTATTTTAATCCTAAAATTCATACTTTCATCTATAAATACTCTCATTTCAAACACAAAACAATGACACTATACCAAACAACTTTCTCAATCTCAATTTTTAGTATTTTAATTATGTAATTTTTAATTTTTTAGTAATTTGTAATGGTATCGGGTATTTTTAATGCATTTTAATATCGTGAAAATATTTTTAGTAATTGAAGTATTTAAATTGAATAATGGAATGGTGGGACCATCGAGCATGCTCTTACAGATGCGGGTGTTGTGCTCTTGCGGAAGAGTATGAAGTAAAAAATTAATAAATGTGGATCTGGGCACACATCCATGCTCTTTGGCAAGAGCATGGATGAGGATGCTCTTAAGGCTGTCAAACCATTTATAAAATCTATTCTATTGGTACGTCTAAATTATAAAAATATGTATTTTGAAACAATGATAATAATAAATAGATATTACAAAATCAAAAAATTTAAAAAACTATATCTTTATATACCTTATTAATGATCAAAACATTAATTAAATGCTCCATCCAACCGTTAAGTATATCATTTTATGTTCAACACAAATTTTAATAGTTAATAATAACTACAAAATAAATCCAAAATTTAAATATATTGAAATCGAAGAAAAAATGACAAAAAATTGAAAAAACTTGATAGTATGGCAATAAAATTGCGATAGATGAAGTGCTTATTGGGATTGGATGTCGCACGTACTACTAATTCAATAACTATACTACTATTATAATACTACTAATATTTATTTTAAAATAAAAATTAAGTTTAAAATAATGTAACCAAATAGCTATTCTTAACTAATGCAAAAAAGTATGGACAACTAAAATTGGGTGGATCATAATAGTTATTAATTAAAAACCCACGACAAGACTCTCCGCGAATCATAGAAAAATAATTTGAGTTGAAAATGACAATAAGTTTTGTGTTTGTCTTTAAACAAACATTCCATGTTAACTAGATATGTTGCAGTTGAGTTGTCCGATCGAATAGACATACTCATCTTATAGTAGTTGATTAGTTTTGCACAATCATTGGCTCATTGATATGATGATAATCAGGTCAAATATGCTATATTTTAAATTAATATTTGCATTTACGGAGACACTTCAAATTTATAAAAAAAAAAGATCAAACATACGTCTCATAATTAAATTCATCATTCTCCTAGTACAAAAATATGATTACCTAGTTATATATATAAACAACAACAACCCTTATCAAATCGACGCGGAACAAACACGTTTTCAATATATAAAACAAACCCAAAAAAAGAGTTACATTCATAATAACTATTTTACATATTTTAGAAATCATTTTTTTGAGGCAGACGTTTGTTGCAACTGCTGATACATAGCTGCCAATCTGGTGTAGCCATCGACCGTCATTGGCTGCTGCAAACACAATTATTCGTCTTTTTAATCTTAATCTTTATCGTATAAATATTTGATTTTCCGCTGGAATGCTACTTACTTGCGATTGAGTAGCAAAGAAGTTGGATAAAAAGTCAGGCGTGGGCGGTGGAGGCTGAATGTCCCACGGCATGAATCCAGCGGACGAGGGCATCATGGGCAACATTCCAGTGGCGCGACCGATATCCATGACTCCCATGGGCATAGGCAAGGCCATGGTTGGAGTCATCATAGACATCTGAAGGTGTTGTTGCATGGACAATGGCATCATCATATTCATGGATGGCATACTCATCCTACTCATCATCTGCACTTGTGCTTGCAATTGTTTCATGTAATCTATTACTTCATCCAACATTGACGCCTTATCCGTCTGCAATCATTAAACCAAATTAAATTAATACACCTAAATTTGTGTTGCCAGTTTTTAACTTAGATTTTCTCTCCCTCTCATGGGAAACGTTGTCGTTGCCAACTTAGTAAGAATTTGTCGGTATGCAGTTGTCCATATACATGAAGACTTTCACATTTTTTTTCCTAATTTATTTTGCTATATGTTTGAGTTTAAAAGTCCAACCACTTTCATACCTTGCTGGAATTGGGGACCAACTTCTGCAATGTCTTCATTCTTTCATTAATTTTGTCCCTTCTTCTCTGGAACAACACATTAATGAATTCCACAAGTGTGCATATACACATATTCATTTATTTATGTACTTTTTAAATTTTATTAGGATACAACCTAATAAAGGAAGATGCATAGGAATTCAAATTTTACAAATAATAACAAATATTAAACATATGGAAATTAATTAGAAAAGGGGAAGAAAAGCTTACTCTCTCAGACTGGTTATGGATGGCAGCTGCCCTAACTTTAGATGAAATAATTGATGATTTTCCGATTCCCAATTTCCTGTTGCTTTTTTTTCCTGCCTGCCTCTGCAATCAAAGAAAACAATAATTTAAGATACAATCATCATGTTTATATTTTGTCGAAATTAAACAGAAAATTAAAAATATTGTTTCTTGTTCTTCAAGATCCTTTCTTTATATTCAACAGATTCACATGAATAATTTTTAAAATCATCGCACGTTTATTTTTAGTTTTTACTAGTACTATATATAAATAAAGTTTTGCAGAATTTTTTTTAATTCAAGATCCATTCCTTATATGTATACAGTAAAGTAGTAGCTGTCAACGTGAACGAATATTATTACTAAAAGTTGAGCAAATTTAGAATGGATAAGATATCTAGAAAAAGAGACGCGGAACATGCCTGTGATCCGCCGTAGCAAACGGTTTCGTGGTCCTCGGCAGAGGTCTTGGTGCAATCTTCGCCGGAGCTGGTATTTTCCGGCGACCATAGGGAGGTGGACGTGATGCCGCGGCCTGCGAATTCTCTGTCGCAAGAATCAAGCAGGCTGTCTCTCCCGCCGCCGCACGTGTCGCTCGTGTAACTCGTGCAGAAACCCCGCCCCGCCGCACGTGCCAAGCCCTCGGCGCCGCTGCACGATCCCACTGTGCACGCGCCGCCGATTCCCGGCACCTGCGTCGAGTTCTCATGCTTTTCGTTCCTGCTGTTGTTGCACGGCACCAGGGCGTCCATGCTCGCGGCGGCGGCAGCAGAGGCCGAGGCGGAGACGGCGCCGTGGTCGAGCCAAGGAACCAAGGCGGCAGATTTGGCGTGGGGGAGGCTGAAGGTGGCTTGGTCAACTATGGACTCCAGCGTGTCGGCGCCGGCGGCCTTGTTGTTGAGAGGGCGCGGCGCGCCGAGGCCGTACATGGCGAGCTGCCCGTTCTCCCATGCTAGCTCCGCCACTTCGTAGTCCAATCTGTGTTCATTAATTAATTAAGCGTCACAAAATAATAAAAAAAAATATACTCCTACTATATAAATCATGAAATGGGAATTACGAGGGGGCATCTGTGGCGAAGGAATTGGATGATTTAGAGCAGGAGGAGTGATTCATTTCGACAAAATTGTTTTTTTCTAGAATAGGTATGTAGTATCATGATAGTATATCGTATATATATCAAGTTACGATATTATTGAGTTATGTAATAATATATGTGGTGTGGATTGGAGGGCATATTTATGATTCATAAGATAAGAAACAGCATAATTTGAAAGATGCTCATTGGACAGTGGACACCAATACAGAGTTTGTTTTTCCACTGTGACTGCAATTCTGCGTCTGTTTTTATGTGCATCAGAGATAAATTATGTGTACATGGGTGAGGTTAGACATGCACAAACTGAACCGGACCGTCGGTTAACCGGCGGTTTACAAACCGGAACCGGCGCCGGCGGTTCGAACCGGATGGTGGTTCGGCGGTTCAAGCGGGCCGGTTCAGGTTCAAAAAAAGCGTGAACCGTAACCGGCGGTTCAGCGGTTCCAACGGTAGGATTCCGGCCAGGGAGTAGGTTTTCAGGCTAGGTG
Organism: Salvia splendens; assembly: GCF_004379255.2. NCBI lineage: Eukaryota > Viridiplantae > Streptophyta > Magnoliopsida > Lamiales > Lamiaceae > Salvia > Salvia splendens. Next base: position 40,970,886 of record NC_056032.1, on the reverse strand, counting down.
TGCAGAAAAACCGGCGGTTTACGTAAGAAACCGGCGGTTTTTGCCGAAAACCGGCGATTTCCGACGTAAAGCACAGGTTTGAACCGCCGGTTTCCGACGGTTCATCACCTTTTCCAGGTGGCAGTGTATAGGCCTGAAAACCGGTCAGAAACCGTCTGTTTTCGGCCAGAAACCGGCGGTTTCCGTCAGAAACCGTGGACTGAACCACCGGTTTAGTCCGAAACCGCCGGTTCAGGCGGTAAAACGGCCGAAATTTGAAATTTTATTTTTTTTATTTTTTTATTTATTCCAATTTTACTCCTATAAATACCTCACTTCCCCCATCATTTTTACTCACTCCATTCTTGTGTTAACAAGGATTTCCTTCTCAATCTCAATTTCTCTATTCTCTATCCTCATTCTCTCTAATTGCTCAAGTTGTTTACTACTATATTTATTGTTGTGTTCGTAATTTACCATTTATTCAATACTCCATATTCCATACTACTTTCATTTTGCATTATGTCTTCTTCTCGTGGTGGACCGGGATTTGGTGATCGGGGCAAAGGAATTGCCCAAGATCAAAGTAGTCGTCCCAAAGATAAAAGCGACCTAGTCGTCGAGAAGTTATAGAAGAGGTTTCCCGAGTGGCGGCTGAAAGCATGCAAGTAAGTTCTAAAAAATAATTTTAAAATAAAATTATTTTTACAATTCATAATTTTATAAGATTGAGTTTTTTTAAATTTTTTTTTTGTTCCTAATTAAAACTTCAACTTATATAATATTTATAGATAGAAGAAGATCATAGGATGGTCATGCTACTCGCTGAAATGCATCAAGGTGGGGGGAGGGGCAGTGGTAGTTCCCAACACCAAGATGACGAGTACGACGTGTTTATATCGTCGGACTCGGACAACAACGATGATAGATCTCATTCTCATATTTCGTCTAGCACCGACGGAAATGAGGACATGCCTCCCCCTCCACTCACTAAAAAAACATTGAAATTTGATATTTTTGTTAAACACTACAAGAAGGTCCTGGTGGTAATTCCAAGTCGTAATGATCCGCTCTCTCAAGAAGAGACATCGGCGTTTCATGCATATTGTAACTATTGTGATAAAGTCTACAAATTTGCGAGTGGTGGGGGATATGGCACCCTCCGTCGTCATTTGGTGACAAAGCATCCGGTAGAATGTGGCACTGCATCTACCCAAACCCAACTAAACTTCCAACCCGATGACTCAGGTTCGTCAGGTACGCCTCTTTTTAAATATGATCCTAAAAATTTTGCTGACGTTATGACTAGATTGGCTGCAATGAAGCATTTTCCTTTTAATGTTTATGATGACAAAAAAAATTGAGGATACTATGCAAAATGGTTTGAACTTAGTTGTCAAAAGAGTAGGTCGAATGACCGTTCAAAGATCTACCGTTCGACAATATTTGGAGGAAAAAAGTTGAATTATTACGTTATTTACTCAACTTGGGACATAAAGTGAACATTTGCTCAGATGTATGGACTGATTGTTTTAATAGACATTCATACATGGGCATTACGGTTCACTTTGTGGACAATAGTTGGACTTTGATCAAGCGTTTGATTGGTTTTAGAGAATCTGAGACATCACACACTGCACCCGAAATTGTTTCGTTAATTATTCAAGTTTTGAATGAATTTTAATTATGCAATAAGATATTTTCTGTTGGTTTGATAATGCAACTGCTAACACTACAAGTATTAATGACTTGATTGCGGCTTGTGCTCTGGTTATTGGTGGTAAGTATTTTCATCAAAGATGCATATGTCATATTTTGAATTTATGTGTACAAGATTCGCTTGAATTATGACAAAAGTATGTTAGTCCTATTAGAACTGCAGTTAGATTAATCCATCAAAAGCCGCCTATTGGCAAAGCTTGGAAGAAGTATTGCCATCAAAAGAAGGTAAGATATACGAATTTTACCATTGATGTGTCTCATAGATGGAATTCGACGTATGATTGTCTGAATTCTACTTTGACGCATAAGAGCATCCACAGCGGTTGGAATCCACCGTCCGTCCGTCCGTCCCAGCGGCGCAGCAACAGCTGCTTGCCGCTGGCACGGCGCTGCTCGATGCATCGAGCACATCCGTGCCAGCTTCCTATTGGCCAACGGCATAGCCGTTGGCAATTTAATTTTTTTTTTAAAAAATCCGATTAAAAAAAAAAAATTTCCCACTTCCTAAAAAACTATATCCGTTTTCTACCCACTCTTAATTTATTTTTCAATTTTTCCCCAAAAATACACATTTTCATCTATAAATATCCTCATTTCCACACCAAAAATTCACACCACACTACACAATTCTCATCTAAATTCTCTCATTTCCATTCTCAATTCTCAATCTTTCTTTCACTCTTACTCTTACAACAAAATAATGTCCGGCCACGGCGATCACCCCCCGGCTCCCACGGTTGGAACCCCAATCGGTTCGGTTCACAACCGTTTCCTAGTCTGGAAACGGAATATTCGGCCCCTCCTCAAACCCAAGGTTCGGAAGTTCCGGGTGGCTACCGGCCTTACTCGATCGACGACCAAGATGCCCCCGAAGGGCAATACGGGTGGACACTCGAGCCTAGAGCAAGGTCGAGCGGCCACTTCCAAACTCCGACTCCTCCCACTCGCGGTATCCGCACACCCTACACTCCGGCGGAGATGGAGTAATTGTCCAAAGCGTTCTTGTCAATCTCCGAAGATCCGGAGGTTGTCACGAATCAATCCGACGATCATTATTGGTGGCGCATCTGTCGCCGGTACAATGAAAACCGGCCGGCTGGAACAATCGAGTGCAACGAGAGCATGGTGCGCAACGCCATATACAGAGCCAACGAAGAAATCAAAAAGTTCCAGGGGTATTACCTCCAGGAAGAGCGGTCAGCGGGGAGCGGCTGGAGCGAGGTCGACATCATCAGTTCCGCCTTGTCGACCTACCAATGCATAAACTACAAGTCGTTCAAGTACCTCAACATTTGGCAGGAGACGCGGTCGCATCCGAAGTATAGGGGAGGCGTAACATCCTCCTTTAGCGGCTCCTCCAAACGGTCAAGGTCGGTATCCCTATCCGACGCCGGCTCCGAAGACGTGGCTAGCCAACCTGCCGGAGCTAACTTGGGTAGCCCCGACGCCGGCCCGAGCGGTTCCAACGCCGACCGCAAGGAAGGAAGAAGGCGGCGGCCAACCACCGTCGCGCCGCGACTCCATCCGCCCCCGCTCCCCGAGCAACTTCGATCGCATGTGGCGATAATACGGGGTCTCCAAAGAACGTTGGGGGTATTGTCGGATGATGACTAGTCTTCCCCGGGGGCATTTTTACTCTTAAATTATGTAATTTTTATTTTTTAGGATTTTAAGTATGTGATTTTTATTTTTTAGTATTTTAATTATGCAATTTTAATTTTTTTAGGAATTTAATTATGTAATTTTTAATTTTTTTATAATTTGTAATATTATTTCAGGTATTTTTAATGTATTTTAATTTTATGGAAATGTTTTTATTTTAATTGAATAATGGAATGGTGGGACCCTTGTGCTCGTCCTTGCGGAAGAGCACGGATGTGGGTGTTGTGCTCTTGCCTAAGAGTAGGCAGAAAAAGTAGGACCGGGCCCACATCCGTGCTCGTTGGCAAGCGCACGGATGTGGATGCTTTAAAGATTCTTTATGTGATTTTTTTAGAACCTATCCCGTTTCTGATTTATATCTGTCGCATAATTGTTGGGATCATAGCGTGAGTTTATTTAAATTGTTCAAGTTGAATTATCAGGTGTTTATTATTGCACCGTTGTTCGTGTTTTAGAGCATTGCATGTATATATCACTTGGTTTTAAAACTACGATGAAAAATGCTTCATTTTCTCCTGAATTGATGTGTGTTTTATATTATATGATTGAAAATTGGCTTAAGTATTTCAGTGAGATTCCAACGGTGTTTTTGATTGCAAAGGTCTTGGATCCAAAATGGAAATAAGTCGGTACCTCCAGGATTTTAGATTTTTATTATAACAATTTGAGTTCTATTGATCTTGGTCCACTTTAAGCATTGCAAGCGGATACTAATGACCAATGGGGAGTAAACCTAACCGAAACATTTCAAATAAATCTCCCGGACCGGTCAATTGTCCAACAAACCTTCGAGTTTAACTTGCGTGCTCTCTACACCGAATATGAAATTAAGTATAACAGTACCCACCAAGTCAGAAGACCTACCCCTCCTCAACAATATAATTTTGGCTTCGCATTTCAAACTGATTATGATGACCTCGACGCGCAATCTCAATTAGCCGACCTATAGAGCTACAGCACCGGCGGAAGGTCGACCTCAGGTATGGTAAGTGAGTCAGATTTATATTTCGATTCACTATTTTCCTTTGGTGATGACGGTCCTACTCCTCCCGCCCAAATCGACGTCCTCGATTGGTGGGAAACACACGAGAAAGATTTTCCCATACTTGCGTCAATGGCCAAAGAGATTTTTTCGGTTCCGGCTTCCACTGTCGCCGTTGAGTCCGCTTTCAGTGTTGGATAATGTGTGTTGGATGAATCAAGAAGTAAGCTCTTCGCGAAAAATATGGAAGCCGTGATGTTACTTGATGATTGGGCCAAAGCTGACGTCAGAGAACAAGAAAATTATTGGGATGATCATCACGAGATCGTAGGCCAACCGTCAACCGCCGGCCAAGTAAGCCAGATAGGTAAGTAAGGTAAGAGAACTACGTGGGCTTTGATTCCCTAATGCAAATGAACATTAGGGATACGTAGGCACCTCAACTTAAATTTTAAATTTAAGTTGAGCTCAAGTCATTTTTCCTTTATTTCTTTTTTTCATTTGTTTCTACTTTAAAAATATGCAAATACAATTAAATAATTGTATTTGTATATACTCTAGTCGGTTAAGTAGATTTCTCTATAAGGCTAAATTCTGGAAACTTTTGACAATTCTACTATAATTGTTGATTGTTAGACTAAACTCAACATTTAAGGTTGAATTGCTAAAGGTGTCCTCAATTTAGTTATGTAGAAACATCTCATTCGCCGACTAAGAGTATATATACTTATAAATTTATTGTTCAGAACTTCAAGTCTTTTTTGTAATTTGTAATTAGCTTCGTTGTATTTAAATTTTTTTATTTAAGACTTCAAGTTTTTTGTGATTTGTAATTGTTGTAACTTGTAATCTCAATAAAATTGCAATTTTCATCGTAATTTTTTTAATTTTATTTACGCACATTTCATAAATAAATAAATAAGAAAATGCAAAAAAAACAAATTACGAACCGCCAAACCAGCCCGAAACCGGCGATTTCGGCCAAAAACCGGCGGTTTTGAACCGCCCCATGAACCAGTGGTTTTTTGAAGCGGAACCCTTGGCGGGCCGGTTCCGGTTCATGAAAATGTTGAACCGTGAACCGCCAGTTCCGAATCGGAACCGGCGGTTTTTGCTGCAACGTAAACTATGTTTGCTTTCTTTTGACTTTTCTGAGTTTTAGTTTCATTTTTATATACGCAAAATTATCTATTCATCATAAATGTTGGTGAGGTTTTTTTCATTGGAGTGTCCTAATGATGATGTGGTGTGTCGAATGAGAAAAAATCCCCTAGTGTAGACATACCAAGGTGGAATGATGATGTGATGTGTCCTAGTTATAGTATATTTACAAATGGAAATATATATAGCTCAACTTCTAGCTGGAAATTACACATCTACACATGCTAATTGTCAAAATTTTTAATATGGAAATTATGAAAATCACATATATAAATTACATAACCATATCACCCATGCAAAATATATTTACGCAATCGTTCTATGATTTACATCTTCATGCAAAAAATTATTCATTGCAATCAATTAATTTCAAAGGAATTCCATTTTTTTATGCACACATACATTTATAGGGTCATGTTAGGAATCCCATTTTTTTATGCACACATACATTTATAGGGTCATGTTGTTGAGATTATTTAGCTTAATTGAGAATTGAGATGCATTTTCAGTCACTTATCTACAACATTTTCGAAATGTCAACTGCAAGTAGAGTATGTCAACTCGGGTGTATTATCGTCAATAGCCTGTACATCAAATGTAAATAGCCTGCACATCAAATGTCAACAACTTATAGTTGACATGAATCATATATGTAATTGACATTATATGTATAGTTGACATAGAGTGTACACATAGTTGACATTATATGTGTGTAGTTGACATGAATTGTATATGTACTTGACAAAAAAAAATTTAACTTTTTTTTAAAAAAAAATTAAAAAATTAAAAAAAAATAAAATAAAAGAAGTATTTATTGAATAAAATGTACCATTCTTCCCTTTTATAATTAATTAATCTAAAAATATTTTCCATGTGGCAAATTCTGGACCACTCATTTAATAAAAATGAGTGGCTGATAATGCATCTCAATTCTCAATTAGGCTAAAAAATCTTAATTGATCACAACCCTACATTTATATATATGTTCGTTTATAAGTATTCTTATGAATACCGACTACACATTTATTTTAAATATTTATCTAAATGTTCTTTTCTATCATTACATAATTATGTATATAATCGAATGAATTAAAATTTAGTCTTCTTAATCAAGTAAAATTATTTTTTATCATTTAATTATTATTAGCTACCTTTGTATTTTAACATGGCATATAAATAAAATACTTAAGCTATAAAATAGTGATTAATATGTTATATATACAAGTAAAATAAAAAACCTTTAGCTATATAATCGTATTTATTGTGTTTAATGCTATCAATTAAAAAATATATTCACGTGAAATGTGACTACACTCTATTATGTGTGTTTACATATATAAACATTAAAAATATATACATATATAATGAAATAGTTTCATAGTTTACAATTGCAGCAATGATTTTTTCAGTTGATGAAAAGAATGGGGACTTAAGTTATAACGTTATGCGTATATAGGTGTATATATGGGATACTAATAATTTCCATATTAAAAATTTTGACAATTAGCATGTGTAGATGTGTAATTTCCAGTTAGAAGTTGAGTTATATATATTTCCATTTGTCAATATACTATAGCTAGGACACACCACATCATCATTCCACCTTGGTATGTCTAGACTAGGAATTTTTTCTCCCCATTGGTCGACTTCCGTTTTGGAAAACAATTAGACTTAAATGATTGCTTCAAGATTATTCATCTTACGATCACTCTTATATCTAATTTAATGTATGACAAAATTTATTATATATTACTTTATATCTTAGTATTATCTTATTTAATATTACTAACGCTGCCTGATTGGACGAAGACTCTATGTTGTGATTAGAAATTTTACATTGATTTTATTTTTCATATTAGAAAAAAAAATCAAAGTAAAAATATTGATTATGTTATGATTATCTAAACTGTGAAATTTGACAGATGCATTTTAACGAGTCTTAGTCCAAGTGGTTGTGACAATTGACCATCTTAGATCATGTAATAATTAAATAAAAGGAGATAAGATTCGTATGGACAAACCTCAAATTCTTAGACAACATCAACACCATCACTATTAGTCGGTGACTATCGATAAATTCTTTAGGACATTTACAAAAATTTCCATTTTGAACGGTGGTCTATTGGCAATTGAAACTATATATACTATAAAAACATAATAATCTCATATTAGTGTTTAAGAAAAACTAATACAATATATCTGTGTTATTGAGTCTCTATCACCGATTGATTTTAGGATGACATCCATGAATTTCTGATATGGTATTACAGCAGGTCACCGATTGTGAGCCAAAATTAATTGACTCGGTAGTATATCTGGGCCGAACCTCAGTAGTATGTTTGGGCTCAAAACTGGGGTCAGTTATCCAACCGATCAGGAAAAAATTGGGCAAGTGGTCCAACCGATCAAAAAAAGGTTCACCTTAAAGGGTTTGATAAAGTGTGTAGTCAATTGAAACTAAATACTCTCTCCGTCACAAGGTAGCTGAGTTGTATTCATTTTTGGGTTGTCCCAAGATAGACAAATCATTTTTTTAGCAAAAAGTTTATCTTCTCTCTCATACTTTACTCTATCTTCATCTCTTTTACTTTACTCTCTCTACTCTAACATTTTGCATTTACCAACTCAATTTCTTAAATCTCGTGTCTAAAAGAAATGTTTCAACTACCTTTAAACGTAGGGTGTATATAAATACTATAACTATCCCACATTCCTCGTCCCCAATCCTCTAAGAGACGTGTGACACGAGTGGAGACGTTATGTATAAAGTATTGCAAAAAGCCTTGTACATAGATACAGGTATTATGACCTCAAACTAAGTAGATGTACGCTAGAAGATAATAAAGGAAATGGATGTGCGTTGTGGATGACCTAAGTAAAAAGAGTGATTTTATTTTAAATTGTCATTTATAACGAAGCGTATGAAGTAGTATCAAATTCATATAGTTACATAATGTATACAAGTATACCACTCTATTTTGTGAGATGGACATTATAAAAAACAACTTATTGTTTAAAAACTAAAATATTTTTAGATGGTCACAAAAATTCCCCTATTTCACGTGAAGTTTGATCCCCACTATGTTGCTTTAAACTCTAACACACTTTTGGCGGGTCGGACGGCACGTGAAGTTGCAACCCTACTCACATCCTAATCCAAAAAGAAAAATGCGATTTCACAATAAATGGGGCTCCAAAGAAAAATTCAAAAAAAATAAAATATAGGATTTTAAATGATTGATGAATAATGGAAACGCTTGTACACTTAACAAGCCACACTTTCCCCCCAAAATATCGTTATATGTTTAGTCTTGGCTTTTCATTTTATTTTTGTTCAAAATGATTATGACTTATGAGTCTTATTTAGTACTATTATTTCAACTGTTGGGCCTGTTTTATTGTGCTAGCCTCTTTAGCTGGTTTATTCTGTATATAGACGTTGATTTTATATGAGACCTTGAAAATCTAATTCCCAATCTTCAAATTCTTTCACAAGATTGAAATACTTCATTCGAACTCAAAAGAGAGCAATAGAAAACTTAATTAAAAACACAAATTATTGTCGCACTCAACACAAACATGAAATTCATCGTTGCTATATGTTATAAAGCCAAACATCTATACATAACAATAACATGTGTACATGACTTGTGCGAAAGGTGAATTGCACCAATTATCTAACATCTCTTGTCAGCAAAAAAAGGTTCGAAGATGCTGGTAAATTCCTACAACTTGTTTTCCTTCCTTCCAGGATATGGCTTCTGCAACGCCGATTAAACTAAGCGAAGCATTCGTGTGCATGAATCTTACAGCCTGCAGGTAGAAAGCCGTGCAGAACGCGTTGAAATTGTTCGTAAAATGTAGCTAGCTCAAGGCCAAGGCACTTGTTTGCACTAGATGTTGGTCAATTGCAGGAGGCAACTCTTTTGATATACCTCCAGCTGCTTATAGTAATAAGAGAGTGCATAGTAGATAAATGGCCATCAATTACAGGATAGACAGATGAAGAAATGGACATTATGGCTTCTGCATCATTCATTACCAAGTATCTCTACCTAATATTCTGAATTCTGAAACAAGTATAGTTCTAAGGTAGACAGCAGCACATTGACATGCTTAATTTTAATAAAAAAGTTTACAAATAGATATACCTTGCTTCGGTCCACTCAAAATTTGCTTCTTACTAACACTAAACTCCACTCCAGCTTGGAAATGTTAAATTTATGAGGCTTCTCTGTTGTGAGACGATCAATCACACCTTTCTACTCGGATGGTATATTGCTATTCTCTAAAACAAATATGAGCCCTAAGTGCTATAGAGCTCTTTCTAGCTGGGGCATTGAGTATGAAATATCACATTTTCATGATGCCAATATTAGTCATCACTCAACAGACCACCTAGTAAAATCCACAATACTTATCTTGTAAATACTCTCTTCCTGTGGTCCAAAATGAACATGGATCTTCATCAATTTTAACATCTACGGAAGAAACAAAGTTTCCATTAGTTGAAAACACCACTTTTGGAGACATAAGTTGGCCATGATATCCTTCTGTTACACTGTAAGAGCTTTCAGACTCAATAAACACCACTGGCTGTCTGGCTCCATATGACCATATGCTAACTTTGTTTTCTTTGCTGAATATAGATCCAACCATATTAAACTTAAAAGTAAAAAAACTCTAGTATAGCACTCACTCCGTCCCACAAGAATATGCACTATTTCCTTTTTAGTCCATCCTATAAGAATATGTATTTTCCAATTTTAGAATTTTTTATCTCTAAGAGGTGGGACCCATTCTCCACTGATAACACTTTAATTACTTTTCTTCTCTACCTCTCTCTTACTTTACCAATTTTGCTTAAAACTCGTGCCGAACCAAAAGTGCATATTCTTTGGGACGGAGGAGTATATAGTACTCCCTCCCTCAATCCCACAATAGAAGTCACATTTGGTATATGCACAGGTTTTAAGAAATGTAAATAATTGTGGGTTGAAAAAGTTAGTGGAATATGAGTTCCACTTTTTTATATTGATTTTATAATAGAATGTGAGTGGAGGGAGTTAGTGTAATGTTAGACTTACTTACTAGTATAATGGTAAAAGTGAAATGTAACTCTTATTGTGAGAATGACCGTAATGGTAAAATTTGACTCTTATTATGGGCCGGGGGAGTATATCTGATCAAACAAAACATTACAGTAAAAGAATCCAATACTTAAATAAAATGATTGATATAAGAATATAATGAAATAAAAATTTGTACAAGGATCTAAGGATTAAAAAATACTCACATTAGTATATAACATAAATCACGTTAAGCAAATATGAATATATAAGTGGTGGGATTTAATAATGCAAACTCTAAATATATAAGTGGTGGGATTTAATAACTCTAAATATGATTTGGACTATTAAAATGTTGTCAACAGATGACAAAATGGTAGCAAATTGTGTCAACGGTTGATTCCGTGTGACATTTTTTTGTTGCTACTAAACATTTTTTAATAATCCAAATCATAATTTAAAGTTTATCACTATCCTTATTCTGGGGTGCGTTAAAATGCTAACTTTTCTTAAATTGCTAACTCATCAACATAATGTATTAAAAATGTCAACACATATTTGTGTTGACATTTTAATAAACTGTGTTGATATTTAAATATCAATGTCAACATAATATATTAAAATATAAACTCAAGTTTATATTGACATTTCAGTATATTTGTTGACATTTTTAATACACTGTATTAATTAGTTAGCAAATTAGTAAATTAAGAAAAATTAGCAACGGATCACACTTCATTTCTTATAAATGGCAGCAGTTGTTTTTATTTTTCCGAATTCAGTTACTATCACGGTATCAATTGTAAATACCATCCACTAATATTAACTACCGAATAGGTCGAGGATTAATCCATTTTAAAATCTGTCCAGAAAAAATAATTTCCTACAACTCCTGAAAATTTACGAAATCCCACTGATTTAGGTGACGGATGATTTTACACATTTTATCTCAAATCAATTGCACTTTGCCGTTCCAAGGTACTACTCTCAATTCAATTATTTTTGTGTTTAATCCTAAATTAAAAAAGACAAATTAGGGTTTAGACATTCCGGTGTTTGTTATCCTATCTGAACCGATCATCGACTCCTCCCTTCGTGTTTATCGAATTGAAAAAGAAATGAATCTTCACTGAGTTTTTTGCGTCTTTTGAATTTTATGTTTTTTGATGTTACTGCTTTCCTCATGCTTAATCTCTGGTTTATGGTGGGTTTAAGAACAGAAAGATGTCAGTCTCTTGTTGCTTTGAAAATAGTACAGTACATGATTTGTATATGTGTGTTCAGGGTAAAGTGTAAACAAACTGTCTTTCTGGTGATTTTGGTGTGTCACAGTAGTAGATTCTATCTAACTGATTAGTGAAAGGTTAAATGAGTTTAGTCTTGTATTAATAGGGCAGTGATAAAATGCATACTCATATATTGTACAAACTCCAAACTTTTCAACACACTATCAACACAATGTCATCACAATGTAAAATTTCAAGATTTTGATGTCAACACAATGTCAATACAATGTCAACACTATTTCAACACAACATCAACTGGTGATATTGTGTTGTCATTTTTTTGTTGCAATTATTTTATCATCTGTTGATATTTTCTAACGGTCCAGAACATAGTTTGGATTTTGTACAATATTTAGAGTTTGCATTTGATCACATTCCTGTATTAATAAGGCTTTATTAGCATGAGGTTTGATCGCTGTTATTCATTGAAACTCCTGTATCAAGTTCAGAGAAGGGCTTGTTGCGGAGAATAGTGTCTTCTTAGTTGTAAATAAGCTACCACTAGATTTTGGTTATGGGTGTTGAGGGATGGCTTCACCTGTGCTATTGTAAATAAGAATAGCTTTAGTTTAGTTGAGTTTGTACGAAGCGTCATGTCTATTTGAATGTGTAGGTATAGTTCTTGGACACAATTGGCGCACGACACTAAGCATGTGAGCTTGAAGAAACTTACAGATTTTGAAAATACACATCAATGATTCTTTCATATGTTGTCGGTTGTCCATGGCTGTTAGTTTGTTTTGAAGATCTCGCTTATTCTCTAAAGTGCTTCTTTTTCTTTTACTTAGGTAACTGGAAGCTGAATTCCAAGCTCTGTCTGTAAGATTCATTTGTGAACCTCATCATGTCATTGTTTACCCAGTCTCCATTCAGTAATCCAGTGCATTCTGTTTCCCGATTGCATCATAGAACCCCTAAATTATATAAATCTCAGAGTCTGTTTGGCAGATGCAACTTGCCATATGTTAGTAGTGGTCTTCGGATCATTTGTTGTGCTAACACATCTCGATGGGAACCACCTCCAGTAACATATGTTCCCGAGAAAGAAAGTACATTGCTCAAAGAGACTAGCAATATCTTTGAAACCATCACTTCTTCTAGCGAGGCAGCTGAAGCTTCAATAACTAAGACGGAGCATCAACACGTGGATGCAAATAAGCAGCCTGTTATGCAGTTCCACTACCTTAGGCAGCCTCTATGGCTTCTTGGCCCCTTGCTTCTCTTGGTGACCGGCGTTGTGCCCACCTTGTGGCTGCCAATATCATCTATTTTCCTTGGCCCCAACATAGCCAGCCTTCTATCCCTCACCGGACTAGACTGCATTTTCAATCTTGGCGCGACCCTGTTTCTCCTCATGGCAGACTCCACCGCTCGTCCAAACAAGGAGAGTGAAGGTTGCAGCAGCAAGCCTCCTTCAAGTTACAGATTCTGGAACATCATTGCAAATGTAGCTGGATTCATCATTCCCTCAGTGATGTTAATTGCTTCCCAGAAAGGATTGCTTCAGCCTCAGCTGCCTTTGATCTCATGGGCAGTGCTCTTAGGCCCTTACTTCCTGCTTCTGTTGGTGCAACTGCAGACTGAGATGCTGACGTGGCACTGGCAGTCACCGGTGTGGTTGGTGACACCGGTTGTTTATGAGTCGTATCGACTGTTGCAGCTGATGAGAGGGCTGAAGCTGGGGGCAGAGGTCGGGGCACCATCGTGGACGGTGCATATGCTTAGGGGATTGGTGTGCTGTTGGGTGCTGGTTCTCGGGGTGCAACTCATGAGAGTTGCTTGGTATGCTGGTTTTACTGCTCGTGCTTATCAACAAGAGTCTGCTGAGGCTGGATCATAAACTGGTATTTATGTGGCAGAAACAACATTGTATAATCGCCCCTTAATTGTTTCATCAATTATGTATTAGATTCATTGCAAACCAAACTCATATCATGACTAATAAATTAATAATAGGCTGTAATCTTAAAAATCCAAGTGAGCCCCCATGCCATGCATATTCATGTTCATATTAAGTAGCCGCTAATTGCCACCTCTAAAGTGAAGTCAAAAAGCGGCCCATAAATATTTTGTCTCGACTTTCAAGAGTTATCATTATCATAAAGAGAAATAGGGAAAAGTTTTGATGATAGCATTAGCATACCCATCTGTCACGTTATTAGTCCAAATACGTAACCACTATAATTTTCTCTAGAGGGGTCTAATTCTCTTGGCAAGTGCTAGAAGAAGTCGCCCACCCAAATTATAAAATAAAAAAAGTTGTACTATCTCTTTTAGTGATATGCACCATTACACCTTATACTTATAGTAATCATATATGTTTCTTCAAAGAATAATACTGTAATAATTAATGTTTCTTAGTAAATAAGTTTAACTAATGTGGAGTATATCACAATTAAGAATAAATTTTAGGCTATATGTTAAATGGTAAACTAATATATCTATATTATTTTAATAGTTCACGAACTTAATTTAATTGTGATTGAACTTTGTCATAGTGATCAATTGCTAACGCATCATTTAATTGCTAACTACAATTAATTTAAGATTATAAGATTTTAGAAATTTTGTGGTCTAAGATTTGTCACGTGTAATTTTCGTTTTTATTAATTAAATCAAAAAAGATAAAAAAAACCACCAAATTAGGGTTTTGGATGAAAATGTCAATATAGTGTTTCGAAAATATCAACACGGTGTTTTGAGAATATCAACACAATGCTTTGAGAATGTTAACACATTGCTTATATTGACATTCTGCATGTATTATATTGACATATTTTATATAGTACTATGTTGACATTTGTTGCTGTACGAAAAAATTGAAAAATTTTGAAAAAAAATTCAAATTTTGAAATCGGAACGTATGCAAGTAAGATCTCGTTAGAATCCTTGTGAAATTATCTTTAATTTGATATATGTTGTGCGAAAACATAATTTAAATCGAGAAAGTTGTATGCGTTTTAAAGTTATGGGATATTTTTTAAAGTTAGGTATAACTAATTTCTGGTAAAGTGACCTTAATACCCTTATTGACGTTTTTATCGTATTGACATTCCGGGACATATGATCTAGACCCTTGGTTTGAATATCTAATGGCTATTATTTAATTGTAGTTAGCATTAAGTATTGAGTTAACAATATAACACTCTCCTATTGAGTTAGAATAAACTTTTCTCAAATATATTGAGTTTAAATAAGTCTATATATCGGGCATAGGGGTGTCAAAATTGATATTGGGTATTGGATACCGATATCTGAACCCGAAATATCGGGTATTTGGATATCCGTCCGATTTTTTGGGTTTCGGGATCGGGTTCGGGTATAGGATTTTTAAATTATCGGGTATCGGATAACCCGATACCCCATCGGGTATACCCAAATTACCCGAATTACCCAATTTTTTTAAAAAAATTTAAATTTAATAAATTATGTATTTATTCTATTATTTAAAAAAAATTAAATAATTAAATCTAGTCCCAAATCTTTCACTCTTAAGTCACATTTAGGGTTAATATATGAATTGTGATGTTTATTATTGATGAATGATGAATGTTGTAACTTATGAATTTTTTATTTCTAAAAATTTGTAGTAGTTTTTTTCTCTTAATCGAACTAATTCAAGTTTGTATCAAATTCGAACCGTTACAAGTTTGTATTTCTAAAAGTTTGTAGTTAATTTTCTTAAAAAAAAATAAAATCAAAATTAAAATAAAAATAAAAATTCAAAATCGGGACTGGATACCCGAGTCGAGTATCTGGGTACCCGAAATTATTTTCGGATCGAGTATTAGATTTTGAGAAATTCGGGATCGGATACCCGAAATTTTCGGACCGGATATCCGCGGGTACCCGATTTGACAGGCCTAACCGGGCTGGTCATTTATTCAATCTGTGGGGTCCACTGGAACCAAAATCAATTTAAAAAGGCACAAAATGGGTTGGTTTTGGCTGGACTATCATCAACACCCTTAAATTGATGCTCTATTATTATAAATTTATAATTATTACTCTAAGGTCCGGTCCGTAACAACTTACATTTTGAAAAATAGAATCAAATCATAGTCAATTTGTGTAAATGAGTCTCCTTTTAAATTTTATTTTCAAATATTCTTCACATAAGCATCAAGTAGAAAGGTCAAGTCAATTCGTGCAAATGAGTTTCCTTTTCCCAATATATTTCATTAAAAAATATTCTTCGCCGGGTGCCTTTAATTATTCCTACTGACCCATTCCTTTTTTAATTTTCAAAAAGGGGTTCATGTTCATCATATTGCATCTAAATGTAAAATTTTAAATATCTGTGATTATGTCTATATGCCATAATTACAGTACTTTGATCGCACGTAAAATTAGAAGAAGAAAAAAAACAAATTTTAGAAACTGAAATACTAGTAATAATGGTATCATTATGCTTTTGCCTTTATTTTCACTTTTACGTGAAGGAATCAGCCAATCGTGTAGAAGGACACTTCACGTTTCATGATAATTAATTGATTATGCCCTGTAATTATGTACTATGAAATTGTATATATTTGTCTCTCTGTAAACAATACTAATATTTTATTTAATTTTCTTGCTTTTATCTGTTGCAACTTAATTATATGAGTTTAATTCCTTTAGAAAAACTCTTATTGAGTATTTTAAAATATAAAAGGAGATATGTACTTGTATAGTTATACTGCTAGAATATACATGAAAAATATGTTAATTTACAACCTTGTGATATGCAATAAAGAGAATAAAAAACACAGAACAAAGAAAAGCATAAAAGGGAAAGAAAAGCATAAAAGGGAAAGAATATCCGCAATAAAATAGTACTCCTAACATTGGGGCGCGTTATATTGCTAACTCTGCTAATTCATCAATACAGTATTAAAAATGTTGACATCAAAATGTCAACACATAATATCAACACATTATATTAAAGTTCAACAAAATTATGTGTTGACATTTTAATGTCATCGTGTTGACATTTTTAATACACTGCATTGATGAGTTAGCAAGTTAGCAACTTAAGAAAGTTAACAATTGATCACACCCCAACATTAATATATATTTATTTCACTGTCTTGTTGAACATTAATATATATTTATTTCACTGTCTTGTTGATTAGTGATTGCAACGTAACTTTAAATTAGGTTCATATGTTAGTTTTTTTTTTTATGTTGCTATTGCTCTATTCTTTGTTTCATCAACTTAAATAAAAATTATAAAATATCCACTGAAAAATAGGATGCTATATAAGCATCAATCAGATATTTTTTCTTTTACGATTTCTGGCTGGGGAGGTGATGGGGTACGTACTAAACAAGCCCAATAGCAGTGACAGCTCGGCCAGCCCAATAGCAGTGACAGCTCGGCCAGCCCAAAGCCCAAGAGTTCAGTTCGGCATTACCAAAGAGTTCGGCCTCAGCCTACAGCTCGGTAAAAGCCAACCAATCAAGCTCTGCTCTCAGGTCGGCATCAAGCTCTACTCTCAGATCGGCAACCAAAGCAGTTCGGTCTCGGTATTCGGCCGAACAAGGAGTTAGTGGACCCATACAGGATGTCCAACACACCCACTACCACGTGATGTCAGTTCAGGCCACGATCGTAGGCCATGACCTACGCTTCACCCACGATCTTAGGCCATAACCTACACGACATCCACGACTTAGGGTGGTGATGCAAGCCATGATCTGAGTTCATTATATAAATAGAACTTAGATCTGATAGAAGGGGTTGGAAGCTCTCTAGAGATAAAACACCATATAGAAAATAGCAAGTTTGTATTTGTAAGCTGTAGAAAACAGATCAAGCAATACAATCTTGCCCTCCCTTTTTCCCGTGGACGTAGATTTACTTCAGTAAATCGAACCACGTAAATTCTTTGTGTCTGTATTTTCATTCTCTACCAGCATTTGCTAACATCAGAAATTCGCGGATCAATCACTGGCGCCGTCTGTGGGAAACAGAGAACAAAATTTGTGATAAAGCGAATTTTTGATCCATTTTTTTCCACCCAAAAAATGCATACCAGATCGCAGAGTACCCGTATTCCTGCCCGTGAGAACCAGGAGGAAGCCAATCCATCCCATAGGTCTGGAAAACAGCCTAGGGATAAATCCACCACCAGTTCTCATGGCGAAGGAACAGGCCGCTCCAAAAATCGTCCCACTGAGTCTTCCCAGCAGCCTGATTTGAATGAGGCTGTCAAGCTGTTCTTGGCTGAGAAACAGGATGAGTTCTTAGCCTTCCTGCAAAAGAGCCAAGAGCCGAAGACGAAAGCGGAGGATTCTCCTTCCTCATCCAGACATGAAAGTCACTACCGCAGTAGTGCCGTGTCTTCCAGGAAGAAGAATCCTCAACCCCGACATATTCCTGCTCTTCCTCGGTACCGGAATCACAGGAGAACTCAATCTCCTCCATACCGACGAGATATCGGATTCGCCGTGTACGGAGCACTGAAGACTCCGTTCTCGGACGACATCACCCGAACTCCCCTACCGCAGAACTACCGAACTCCGTCGATGACTTACGACGGGCTCGTGGACCCTCACGATTTCTTGGGGCGCTATCAGTATAACATGGCGAACCAGGGTCTCAACGAGGTCCACATGTGCAAGCTGTTTCCCGAGCTGCTCATCGGGAACGCGAGAAGGTGGTTCGATAGCCTCCCCCAGGGCAGCATCAGATCTTACCGAGATCTAATGGATGCCTTCCACAGGAGGTTCTTTCAGAAAGCGGAAGCCCGAATCACTTCGGCTCAGCTGCTTTCCATTCGTCAAGGTCGCGACGAAAAAATCAGCGACTTTATGACAAGATTCCACAAGGAATGCCTGCAAGTAGACGATCTCAACGATCTGCTTGTCATCTCGGCATTCCAAAATGGAATCCTGCCCGGAGCTCTCTACAGGAAGCTCGTTGAGTGCGGTCCGCAGACAGCTCAGGAAATGTGGGACATTGCGGACCAGTACTCCCGGGCCGATGAGGCAGACCGTCGCAAACGGTCGTTAGACAGCTCATCGTCCCGAGGAGACAGGAGGAAGCCCGATCATAGCGATCAGGGACATCCTCGCCGAACTCCTTTTGGCGATCAGGGACATCCTCGCCGAACTCCTTTTGAAAGGATTCAAAGGACTCCGGTGCAAGACAGATTGGGACCCCGTCTCAATCCCGAGAAGCCGCCCGCTCAGTTCGTACCGCTGAACAAGCCGAGAGCGGAAATTTTCGAACTACACTCCGACCTGTTCGAAAAGCCAAAGCGGATGACGAAATCTGCCGCGCGCCGACCCCAGGATAACTACTGCTCCTACCATCAAGACCACGGTCACGATACCGAGGAGTGCAGAAACTTGGCTGCAGGTATCGATGTTCTTGTGAGGGCAGGGACATTGAAAAAATACCAAAGCAAGCAGTCAAAGAAGAATAAGAAGCAGAGAGGTGCGAACTGCGCTCCTCAGGATCCGAAAAGGCAGCCGGATCCCGAAGACGATGACGAGCCGCAATATGATGGAGTAATCCTGACTATTGACGCTCTCCCTGCCGGGAAGACCAAGTCGTCCCTGAAGTCAGAGCGCAGGGGCTCCAATCGAGAGGAGCCAACGCATAAAAGGCTGAAGCAGGACGAAGTGATTACGTTCTCGGATGCTGATCCCGTCCCGGCCATCTCTCCTCACCAAGACGCCATTGTCATCCAAGCCGGAGTGGCAAACAAACTGATCCACAGGGTGTTTGTGGATACAGGAGCGTCAGTCAGCATTCTTTTTAAAGAGTGCTTCGACAAACTAGAAGTGGACCCAGCTCGGCTCAGCCCGGCTCCGCTTCCCCTGAAGAGCTTCGCCCAGGAGGACACCCGCCCTGAAGGTATTATCAGCCTTCCGATCACGGTGGGGAAAGCGCCTACTAGCTCCAGTACGATGATTGAGTTTTTCGTGGTAAAAGCTCGGTCCCCGTACAACGTCATCCTGGGAAGAGACTGGCTCAACACAGTTCGGGCCGTTTGCTCCACCTATCACCTCACCATCAAGATCCCTACTAAAGGAGGGATAGCGGTCATCCGAGGTGACCAAAAAAGAGCAAAGGAATGCCTGCAAATTGCGCTTAGAAGTGCCGAGCAGTCAGATCGGCACCACCAAGCATAGCAATCACAGCAGCCGGAGTCAGAGGCGATGACCGAAGTCATACCGGAGCCGAACTCGATGACAGTTCAGCTGTACGAAGACGATCCATCCAGAACGGTTAAGATCGGCTTCGCGGGAATGCCTCTACTTCGGGAAAAAACCATCCAGCTCCTCAAGGAGTACAAAGACGTCTTTGCATGGTCTCCGTTGGACATGACCGGAGTGCCCCCCGAGGTAATCACTCATCGTTTAAATATTGATCCTTCGGTCCGGCCGATAAAACAGAAGCAAAGACTCTTTGCGGCAGAACGAAGTCAAGTCATCCATGACGAAGTCCGTCAATTATTGAAGGCGGATGTGTTATTCGAAGTGAAGTATCCTTCGTGGGTGGCCAATCCTGTCATGATCAAGAAAAAGGAAGGAGGATGGCGGATGTGCATAGATTTCACCGATCTAAATAAGCACTGTCCCAAAGATTGCTATCCCCTTCCGAACATAGATAAAAAAGTAGAAGCTCTGATAGGCTTTGAAATTTTTTGTTTTCTTGATCTATACAAAGGATACCATCAGGTTTTAATGGATGAGATTGACGCTTCAAAAACGGCCTTCATTACTGATTTCGGCATTTTCGCTTATAAAAAGATGCCATTCGGTTTAAAGAATGCCGGAGCCACTTATCAAAGGATGGTAGACAAGCTTTTTCGGCACCTGATTGGAAAGGAAGTCGAAGTATATGTTGACGATATAGTCGTCAAGAGCAAAAGCACCTCGGAGTACGAGCACAACCTCAAGTCCACTCTCAACGTGCTCAAGAAAGCCAACCTCAAACTTAATCCCCAAAAGTGTACCTTTTTGGTAGATTCGGGAAAGTTTCTGGGTTGTTGGGTTTCAAAAGACGGACTCAAGGCGAACCCCTCAAAAGTTCAAGTCGTTCAGAACATGGCAATGCCGAAGTCCGTACATGACGTGCAAAGGCTAACCGGATGTCTAGCCGCACTGAGTCGATTCCTTTCCCAAGCAGCCGAAAAGCAACTGCCGTTCTTCAAGGTGTTGAAAAAGGCACCAAAGTTCGAGTGGGGAGCCGAGCAGAAAAAGGCCTTTGACGAGCTCAAAAGTTATCTAGCCGAGCTTCCTATTCTCTCTGCTCCAGCCGAAGCCGAAGTACTATTCTTATACTTAGCGGCATCGGATCAAACCATCAGCGCGGTGCTTGTACGAGAAGAAGGCCTAAAGCAGTTTCCCATCTACTTTACAAGCCGAGCATTAAGAGGTCCAGAAACAAGGTATCAACCTCTGGAAAAAATTGCTCTGGCGTTAGTAAATGCAGCAAGGAGACTGCGGCCATACTTCTATGCTCACAAGAATCGCCAAGTGGGCTATAGAGTTGGGAGAGCACACAATTGAATATCTACCTCGGAAAGCCATCAAGGGACAAGCCTTGGCAGATTTTCTTGCAGAAGCGAAGTTCGATCAAGCAATTCCTATTATTGCCGAACAGAAGAATTCTGCCAATGCCGAACTAGCACAACCCTTGGAATCCGAAGTAGAGCCGCCGGACTGCTGGAGCGGATTCGTAGATGGAGCTTCAAACAAGATAGGAAGTGGAGCTGGTATTTTACTTGTCGCTCCCGACGGACACGAGGTAACCTACTCACTTCGTTTCCTATTCCCCACTACTAATAATGAAGCCGAGTACGAAGCCCTCCTGGCCGGACTCCAGTTAGCGCAAAGTCTACTCGTCAAATCTCTCAAAGTCCATTGTGATTCACAAGTCATAGTAAATCACATGTTGGGTACAAGTGAAGCCCGTGACGAGAGAATGAAGAAGTATTTGGACAAAGCGCAAAGCATCAGCCGAAGTTTCTCCTATTTTCGGATAATCCGCATTCCCAGAGCGGAAAATAGCCGAGCAGATACCTTAAGTAAGTTGGCCTCAGATCCGAGCTCAAAGGCGGAAGAATTAATGCATCGAAGCATTGATGAAGCCGAGGTACATTCTGTATCCAGCTCGCCGAACTGGATGACGCCGATCTTGCAGTATCTGGATCAAGGACAATTGCCCGAGGATAAGAGAGAAGCTCGGAAGATCACGTGCCGAGCTCTTCGGTACGAACTTCATGAAGGAGTCCTCTTTAGAAAGTCTTACCTCCAGCCGTTATTGCGGTGCGTAGGACCAGAAGAGACGGACTACATCCTCAGAGAAGTTCATGAAGGATCGTGCGGTAGCCACATCGGAGCCAGAGCTTTAGCTAAAAAAGTTCTGAGATGGGGATATTATTGGCCAACCATGGTACAAGAGGCAGTGCAGCTCGTCAAGAAGTGTACGAAGTGCCAAATTCACGCAAATGTCCCAAGGATGCCGCAGACCGATCTATACACTATGCAAAGCCCTTGGCCTTTCATGCAATGGGGCATAGACATAGTGGGACCACTTCCTCAAGCTCCTCGGCAAATGAAATTCCTTATCGTTGCCGTGGACTACTTCACGAAGTGGGTGGAGGCTGAACCATTAGCTACGATAACGAGCTCAAAGGCATTGGACTTCGTCTGGAAGAACATAGTGTGCCGATTTGGCATACCCCACATCCTCATCTCGGATAATGGGACTCAGTTCACCGACAAGACGTTCAAGAATTGGTGCCAAGAGCTGAACATTCAACAGCGGTTCACTTCGGTCTCCCATCCCCAAGCAAACGGACAAACGGAAGTAACGAACCGGATTCTGGTGAAAGGGTTAAAAGCTCGGTTAGAACAAGCCAAAGGACAATGGGTAGAAAATCTCCCTCAAGTCCTATGGTCCTACCGAACTACACCCAAAACCTCCAACGGTGAAACTCCGTATAGCCTGGTGTACGGCACTGAAGCCGTAATTCCGGTGGAGATCGGCGTACCCAGTCCCCGAACCCTAAATTTCTCCTCAGAAATGAATGACGACGGACTGAGAGCAGAACTAGATCTCGCCGAAGAAAGAAGAGAATTGGCGTGCATAAAAGCAGCCAAGTATAAGGAGCAAGTAGCCCGGTATTATAACCAAAGGGTGAAAAAGCTTCAATTTCAAGTGGGAGATCTCGTCTTGAGAAACAACGAAGTAAGCCGAGCAGAAAAGCTGGGCAAACTCGAACCCACATGGGAGGGTCCATATCGGGTGTCCGAAGTCCTCGGCAAAGGGTCTTATAAATTGACTCACATGTCAGGAGAACAAGTACCCCGAACATGGCACGTCTCCAACCTCAAGAAGTTCCACTTGTAAGAGACAAAGTCCGGTCAATCCGTCTCGTGTCTAGTTCGGTCATAGGGGTATGTGCTTTTATTTGTTTGTTTTTTACTTGTACCTTTTACTTGTCGTTTTAAAAAAAGGTTTAAAGTTTTTTTTTCCTTCGTCTTTTTCATTTTTTCCTATGTGTTTTGTCTCTATGTGCTTGTCGTCTCTTACAAATGGTACCAAGGTATATCGTTCTTTAAAGACTGATCCCCTTTTTAGATCGATTATTAAAGACTATTGTGAGTCCAAGCTTCTAAGGAGGATATAAGACCACAATTCAGCTTAACAAGCAGTCCGTCTGAAACGAACTGCAATAAGCCAACGATTGTGAGTCCAAGCTTCCAAGGAGGATACAAGACCGCAATTCAGCTTAATAAGCACTTCGTCTGAAACGAACTGCAATTAGGGAAAGTCCGATCCACGCGATAAACCTCGCCGAATTAGGACGACCAAGTTCGGTCAAAGAAGTTTACCTCATAAGACCGGGGACGATCATGTCTAGTCAAAGAGGTTTACTGCATAAGACCACTTCGGTTAACTGGGAAAGTCCGATCCACGCGATAAAACTCGCCGAATTAGGACAAGGGAAAGTTCGATCCCGGCGACAAAAATCGCCAAATTAGAACACAAACCAAGTCCGGTCAAAGATGTTTATTTCATCAGACCAAAGACGAGTCCGGTCAAAGATGTTTATTTCATCAGACCAAAGACGAGTCCGGTCGAAGATGTTTATTTCATCAGACCAAAGACGAGTCCGGTCAAAGATGTTTATTTCATCAGACCAAGGACCAAGTCCGGTCAAAGAAATTTACTTCATAAGACCGAGGACAAGTACGATGAAATTTTTTCGCTAAGCTGTAAATACAGTGTTAGAAGCGAAAACAAAATTTCATTTATCAAATCTTGTTCAGCATACAACTCCGCTACCCTACAAAATGGCGTTACGCTATTACAAAGGACTATTCTACTGTCCAGGGTTGCTGAAGTTAAGCCACCTATCTGCAAAATCCTCTGGAAGCCGAGTTCGGTTGTTCCGAGCAGATGAAGAATAAGCAGGTCGACGAGATGCTATCCTCGACCCAACGCCTCTTCCCCGAGCCCGAGAAGTCCTAACACCTCGGCGATGAAGAGTCTCTGCAATAAGCATCTGCTGGTCTTGCTCGCTCATAGTCACAACTCCTCGGCGAATTTCAGTCCGTCC
Source organism: Salvia splendens (assembly GCF_004379255.2). Taxonomy (NCBI): domain Eukaryota; kingdom Viridiplantae; phylum Streptophyta; class Magnoliopsida; order Lamiales; family Lamiaceae; genus Salvia; species Salvia splendens. The sequence goes on along the minus strand of NC_056032.1, from coordinate 40,946,459 downwards.
CCGTCTTGACGATTCCGGTTGCTCCTGAGCCCGTTCTCGTCTTGACGTTTCCGGCTGTTCCGGAGTTCGTTGTTGGCTGGGAGTAGGATTTTGAACAAGGGAACCAGAGGTTTGATCTGGAGTGCGAGCATCTGTTGGCGCGATATGCCGGAGGAATCTCTCAATTGAGGGACGCCGGGCAAGAACAATGTCGTACCGAGAAGCCCAGCGCCGCAATGATTTCACGACTTGTTGGCAAGCCGAGCTCTCCAGCGCATTGTTCCTCCGGAGTACATTATACTCCTCCCACAGTTCGTCAACTCGTTCCTGAACATCTGAGATGGTCAATCCCCCGCGCACACGGATGTAATCCTCGTACGCAGTCCTCTCAGCAATGGTCGTATTCAGCTCGGCCTCCAGATCCTTCTTATCGGACTCTAAGTCCTTATTATCGGCCTCCAGCTTCACTAAACGAGCCAGAAGCTCGTCATTCTTCGTCTGATCGGCTATAGCTCTTCTCTCAGCTTCGTCTAAAGCCGAAGAGTACAGCCGTTTCCAGTGAAGTATCTCCATCTCCTTGAGTACAAAGCAGCTATATTAGTTCGGCAGCTGTACCGAGCAGATAGTAAAATACAACAGGAGTAAAGGCGAGTACGCAAAGCTATACGAAGACAAGTGTAGAGAATTTTTCATTCACAAGGAAAATTTTTTACACTAGGGCTTCAAGGCCATTTTACAAGGAAGAAACTAGACTAAGAGAAGGGAGACGAAATCATACTCCGCCAGCTTCGTCTCCGGCTCCTCGGTCTGGTACAGCTTCTTTCTCTTGGGCTACCTCAGCCTCGGCCTCGCCTCCTGCCGGCCTCGCCTCCGCCTCCTGATCGGCTTCCTCCTCCGGATGCCCGGCCCGCTCGACTTCGGCCTCCGGCTCCAGCGGCTCGGCCTCACCCTCTCCGTTGTAAGTCGAAGCGGGTGAAACGGGTCCCACGGAGGCAAAGATAGCCTCCAGGTTCTCGTCCCGATCAGCTCGACAACTCCGGACTCGGTCTGCAGAAAGCAGGACCGAGGATGAAGCGAGCTCCTCAAGGAGCGGCAGATTCTGAAGCCGAGCAGCTATCTCTCGGCTGTACAGAGGCAGCACGACGTCGGGCCCCTGCTCGCCCTTATCGGCAATTAGCCTTACCAGACTACCGACAAAGGCCGAGAACTGGCTGCTCAAAAAGAGTCTCTCCGTGTAGGCACGGAGACCCTCTCCTTGGGCAACCACGGCGGCAGCATCCCTCCGTTTCGTCTGCTCTCGCTGGATGACGAGCTGGTTTTTGGCAAACTGAGCTTCATCCTGGGCCGAAATCCTAGCAGCCCTGGCTTTCTCAAAGTTTGCCTCAGCCTGCTCGGCCCGGTGACAAGCAGCCGCCAATTTCCTCTGCATCTCGGCATAGTCGTTGGACGCTTTGGAGAGTTCGACGGCGACGAGCTTGGAGAGCATATCATTCCTCTGAAAATGGATAAGGAAAAAAGTTAACAGAGGGCACCAAAAATACAAGACAGAAGCCAAGCCAAGGAATCAAGAAAACAATTCACCTCGGCGAAGTCCGTGGGCCATAAAAATGGCTCACAGATATGCTCCGAAGGAGGCGCCAAGACCACGTCTTTCTCTGGCGCCCTTGGGGGCTTCTGGGTCTTCCCCTTCTTGCTTGCCGAAGTCGACTCCGGCTTCTTTGGACCCGAAGAGGTCTTTTGCCTCTTCGGATTCTTCTCGGCATCAAGCGCCGAGCTGGTAGCCTTCTCTCTCTCCGGCTCCACAAGCTCGGAGGACTTTCTAATAGCCTTATTCAACATGAACACTGCCAAAAAGCAAGAAAGCAAAGTCAGATTTTCTTCGTTAAAGCAGTAGAGCATAAAGATAAAGAGAAATCCTCACCCTCGGCCTCTTCGTCCGAAGACGAGATGTCGAACACGACGTCGCCCTTGACGAGCTCAGACTCCGTGTATTGTTTCCTAACTATGGGAATCTTGTTGAGCTCGCCATCGAGCTCGTCCAACGGTTCAGGCCGAGGGTGACGGATAACGGACTCCGGCCCTCTCCAGAGAAAACTAGGAGCCGCGGTCCTATCATAGTAGAAGAAGCGATTTTGCCACTTCGGCCACTTCGTTTTACAAAAGGCCCTAAAGGGCTGTAAAGGGATCAAGTAAAACCAAGACCCCTTCCTCTTAAATTGAAAGAATTTAAGGATCGCCTTCAAAGACAAATCCCTTCCTAACCTACGGAGTTCGGCAGCGAAGGCCGACAAGTGCCTCCAAGAGTTCGGAGTCACCTGGCCTAAAGGAAGCTGAAAAAAATCTAGTAAATCTATAAAGGCAGAAGGGAGGGGGAAACGAAGCCCGCATTCTAAGCAGGCCTCGTACACGGTGACGTAACCCTCCGGCGGGGAGTCAGCCCTGTGATCACCGTCAGGTACCACCACCTTCCCCCCAGGAAAAGAGTATTTTTCGTAAAGGGATATCACAGTATCCTTACTCAAGATACTGTGAAAATACTCTACGGTCTTCTCCCCGGATTCTTTCCGGCTAGAAGACCCCTTACCCCCTTTCCTAACGCTACCCGACTCCGAAGAAGAAGAAGAAGACATTTTTCTTACTTTTTGAAGGTGAAGGTAGTCTGAAGAAATTTTTGAAAGCGGAAGGAAATTTTTCACGCAGAAGATAGAGAGTGCAGAAGAAGCCAATAGCAAAGGTGTTCAAATGATGAAGAAAGACGGTATTTATCAGATTTGGAAAAGATTTCAAATCATCGCACCGTTTCATATCCCACCTTTTCAGGATTCAACGGCCGGATTTTACTGTCGCATTTAATGCCGCATTTAATGCAGTCACGCGCAGGGCACGTCCCCTGACTTCAGCCTCCCCCGTACCCTTTTCCAGAATGCCGAAGTGACTCGTTTCGCCGAAGTGAATCACTTCGCTTTTCGGGGGGGGTAGTGATGGGGTACGTACTAAACAAGCCCAATAGCAGTGACAGCTCGGCCAGCCCAATAGCAGTGACAGCTCGGCCAGCCCAAAGCCCAAGAGTTCAGTTCGGCATTACCAAAGAGTTCGGCCTCAGCCTACAGCTCGGTAAAAGCCAACCAATCAAGCTCTGCTCTCAGGTCGGCATCAAGCTCTACTCTCAGATCGGCAACCAAAGCAGTTCGGTCTCGGTATTCGGCCGAACAAGGAGTTAGTGGACCCATACAGGATGTCCAACACACCCACTACCACGTGATGTCAGTTCAGGCCACGATCGTAGGCCATGACCTACGCTTCACCCACGATCTTAGGCCATAACCTACACGACATCCACGACTTAGGGTGGTGATGCAAGCCATGATCTGAGTTCATTATATAAATAGAACTTAGATCTGATAGAAGGGGTTGGAAGCTCTCTAGAGATAAAACACCATATAGAAAATAGCAAGTTTGTATTTGTAAGCTGTAGAAAACAGATCAAGCAATACAATCTTGCCCTCCCTTTTTCCCGTGGACGTAGATTTACTTCAGTAAATCGAACCACGTAAATTCTTTGTGTCTGTATTTTCATTCTCTACCAGCATTTGCTAACATCAGAAATTCGCGGATCAATCAGGAGGTAATTAGGAATCAAAATGTGAGTAATACGAGATGTAGTCCTATTACTTTTGTATAATAACGTGATCCTGAAACGTGTATTAATGAGCGAAAAACATAGTGGTAGTATGTTTTTTGCATAATTCTCTAATAATGCAATATATATAAACTTATGGGGGTAAAGTGGAATTAAGAGACAGCTGCACTTTCAACGTTACGTAATTTATTTCTCTTTTTCTAACCAAATAGAAGAAGGCAGCACAAAAATTTCCTAAAATTCGAAAACCCCAGCCAGATCTCTCTCCTCCCAAACTCTCTTAATTAATATCGCCTTTCGCCGGTGGTTCGATTCAATCTCCGCCGCCGCCTCCAGCCGGAATCTTTAACACAATCATTTCTCCGGCGGACACCAGCGATCGGCAAAGAGATGAGTAACACCGAGCTCCTTCAAATTGAGCCTCTCGAACTTCAATTCCCATGTAAGTCAGATGCCTCTTGTGTTTCTGTTTCGAATTAAGGTCTGCCTTAGTGTGCTGGAAGGTTTTTGCTTCAATTTAGTTCTAGAAGAATCCGTGGTTTAGGGGAAATTGTGACGAGGCTGATTTAATTTTATTCTTTTAGATCTGCGCTTCGGATTTTTATGTTCTTGTGTTAATATCTTTTGCATTTTTGTTGTGTGATAGTTGAATTGAAGAAGCAGATCTCATGTTCGATGCAGCTGACGAACAAGTCTGAGAATCATGTTGCATTCAAGGTAGCTGTTTTGTGTCATTAATAGACTTTATTTGGATTAGGATTTCGATTTCGATTTCGTGATGTATTCATTTTGTGAACTTGAAGAGAACACTAATAATAAATGTTAATGTGGATTCCAATGTATCTGAATTATCTACCTTTTGGTTTTCTGCTTCTGTATTCAGGTGAAAACGACGAATCCGAAGAAGTACTGTGTGAGGCCAAACACTGGAGTTGTGATGCCACACTCTAGTTGTGATGTTACAGGTCTACCCTGCCATCCACCTCTCTTCCCTTAATGTTTGTGCATGCGCTAATTCATCATTAGATTTACATTTCAACCAAGGTTTATGTAAATTAAGTTACTTTTAGATGGAAGAAATTTTCAAGAGGATATTTTGTTATTGCGTCCTTACATAACAGTGTGTCTGGAATCCTTTGGTCATTCATTCAGTTACCATGCAAGCTCAAAAAGAGGCTCCACCGGATATGCAATGCAGGGATAAGTTTCTCCTCCAGAGTGTAGTGGTGAACCCTGGGTTATCTTCAAAGGATATTACTCCAGAAATGGTAATTTTATGATTCCTGATGCAGCATATAGTATATGTTACTATTAAACAAAGATTGTTAGAGCTGTGAATGTTTTGTCAAAGATGCTAAACAAATGCACCTGATCTGTATTTAGTTCAACAAAGACTCGGGGAACCAAGTAGATGAATGCAAATTGAGAGTAGCCTATGTTCCACCCCCTCGACCACCTTCACCTGTTCGAGAGGGGTCAGAGGAAGGCTCCCCACCTAGAGCATCAGTGTCAGAGGATGGGACTGTAAATCAAGCTTCTGATTTGAACATGGTAAGTATTGGATGCTGTAGCATATGTTTTTCTAGCAAGAAGATATTTCAGATTTAACAAAGAAGCAATAATCTTTCATTCTATCTATGACTTTGCAGATGTCAAAAGGATTCCCTGAAACAAATGAAATCACATCAGAGGTTATACAATTCATTTTCTGTTTCTCCAAATGTCTTGTCACTAGTTATGAGTAGTAGTTATTTTAAAGGTGGATTCCTGGTTGTTGTCTAGCTGAATAGACCCTTTTATGACATTATCATTTACCTGTTTTAGAAGTTCATGAGTTTGGGGGATTTCATTTAGATGATATCTTCGACCTGACACTAGTAAAGGTCATATGGATTTCTGTTTGCTGATCGTTGGTCTTTGGCATGTTGTAGGTGAAGGCTCTCATCTCAAAGCTGACTGAAGAGAAACAATCTATTAATCAGCAAAATAGCCGGCTTCAGCAAGAACTGGTAAACATTCCATGTTTGATTTCTCAGACTTTTTTTAAGGTCAATGATGAAATATTAAAGAAAAATGTTTAAATTTTTCAACAATGGTAATTTGGTTGTGTGCTATTAGGTTACCGTGCTCCAATTGGTATCTGCTATGAAGCTTAAAATTTTAAATGAATGTGACCTCCACTTTGCAATCCCATGAGTTTGATTTGGCAAACCTGAATTTAGAACCAGCAATCTACTGATGCAGAATGAATGCTAAGCACTATTTACTGACCAATATCATCAAGAAGCCTCTAGCATTAAACTAATCAAATTAACAGATATATCTATCTGATCCTGAATATCGCTGAATGCATGCAAACTCGACTGACTTGTTAAATAAGACATTGGCTTTTTCTCTTGACTTCACATGGGGTATTGAAATTCTACCTAGAATAATTTTAGTTATTCATTTGGTTATGGCATGCAGGAACTCCTAAGGCGTCAAGGTCACAGAAGCACCAGTGGTGTCCCCGTTATGTATGCCATCATCTTTGGCTTGATTGGGATCCTGTTGGGGTATCTTTTCAAGAGAACGTAATCACCCAATGTGTTTGCCACATTCAGATATCCGAATCAGCTGCACGCATGTTCATTTTAGGACATTGAAGGGGAATGAATGTCACTTAAGAGCTTAATATTTTTTGGATAGTGGTTTGCTTGACTGTAGAAACATGGGTTTGGTTGGTTTCTATAATTGTTCAAAGTGCATTTGCTGTATTTAGCCTTTTTTCAAGGATGCATATATACTTTTACATGACGACTCGTCTCTAGACACTGATTACTAGTACAACACTATGCTTTTGGACAAACTAAGTAAAACTTGAATATAAATATGACAAATTGTACACTTGTAAATAGAGAAGGGCCTTATACTAGTACATGATTGACTAGCCTGAACATCCATAGAAGGAAAAGTAGGTCCCGTATTCAACCTAAAAACTTTGCGATTCAACCTAAAAACACGAGACGGAAATCAAAACACTGAATTTATAAAAAAAAAACCTCTGCAAAGATGATGGATGATAGGAGGGTGGGATTAGCTTACCAGTAACATCCTTTTCAGAAGCTTTCAACATGTTGCATCTAACCACAATCTTTCGGAAATCGTCAAAACTAATCTGAAACGGTACGTAGGATGAAAACAATTACTTAATCTCATCTGTAGCTTTAGCGTACATAGCTAAAGCTAATACCATTACACAATTCTTGAGAAAGCAGAAAGATGTACTGACCTTTCCATCTCCATCACTATCAAAGCAATATATCATATCAGCTATCTCCTTTTCAGACCATGTAAAATCATGGGTGGCTGCTAGTCGCTGTACGTCTCTGAGGGAGAAGCTCCCTCTCCCAGATTCTGCTAACATTTCGTGTAATCATTCGTAAGCAATTGCAAAGGAACCGAGAAGATGGTAAAAATGCCCACAATCATTATTTTTCAAAATGCAAATCACTAGTTGATTTTTAGAGGATGATGTCTCTGCTTATCAATTGTAAGATTCTATAAATTTATAGTAGCTCTTACCATAGATATGCTTTGATTGAGTTTTAATATAATCTGTACTATACAAATAATTTGAATAATCAAAGAACAAAGTTTTCATTACCATCAAACTGAAAGAAGTGTATAAGCATTTCATCTTCATTCATATTGACTCGGCTAGTTATCTGCTGACCGAAGATGGCATGAATAAGAATATGAGAATAGATGAAATATAATGAGAACTGGGATTCAGAAACAAATAAAACTAACCGGTTTTCTTCCCTTCTTTCGTGAAGGGTCCTGAATAGACGGATTTTCTTTTCTTTTGTCATTTTCTGAAGGTGCAGAGTTCAAAGCATAAGCCCCAGAAGTTTTAGTATCTTGTAAAGATAGTGCAATTGCCTGCAACACAGCATATGTGTTGAGAATGCCCACTACGGTTAAAAATCATAAACCTTGAACATCTTATAAGCTTAGCACCTTATAACCAACAGAAATTGAAGAATGCGGGTTATAAATAAGGGGGAAAATCTTACTTGCATCAAGGCATCATCATCATCCACAAAATCTGTGTCAAGATTATTGGGGCCTTGCTTCTTAGTAATAGTACTATTTTTCTTCATCTGTATCAAGTTCAAGATAAGCCGCAAGGAAATGTACAAATCACACTCAACAGGAATTCTCAGTCATGATGCCAGAACAATATTAGAGGAACAATATATACGTAAAAAAGGTGGACGAGTACATAATGCGTATTTCAATGGCATACACAACTTATTAGCTATTCAATACTACGATCTATTATGAATTAGATGTCCTATCACAAATTACAATCCACAATGCATCACATATGATTATGAAGTACATCATCTTTAATATTTGGCATTTACATACCAATTAACAAAATCTGTACTTATTGGTCTTCTAAACACAATAAATCTGGACAAGGAACAACAATTTTACTTTAGTTCTTGTCCAGTGATGTAACGCTTAGCGGGTACACCAACTTTTCTAGACAAACATGACAAATCGAATCTCACTGCTAACCATAGAGATTAAACTCCCATAGACAACGAGAGCAAGATCTTGGATTCGGGTTTTTTAAGGCCGGCAAACATACAAATTCACTGTTCATGTAGATTTTGAATTTTTATTCAGCATGAATCTAAGCTTAAACGTTCTAAATAGTTTTTATATCAATGCACACGCACAATGCATAAATGTAAGAAATACATCTAAATTTACTGATGCAGTATATGATTGTTTTATAGAAGTTCATATACATAGCCCTCCTTGGTCCTGACAATGTCTCCAACTGCCAAGTAATCAAAAGGTAGCCTAATCCTAACCAGCCCTGATCTGCTCTCTCCATTCGCACCTAACCAAATCAATCCACCCCGACGACTTCAAAAAAGGATATCCTTCTACATGTAAAACGAATACAATAAAGCACATGAAGAATCACTCTGATACAATAAAAATGAGCAAAAGGTTTCCCTCACCCTAAAGGCCTAAACTAGCTATGAATGGGACAACTAGGGTACATTTTTTCAAGTTCCTCTTGCCTCATTCATGTCTACTTTCAAGCAGAGCATGTCAAGAAGTCTCACATTAAACCTTGTTAGATAAGAAAGAACTCAGCTTTATGACTGCATTTCAGCACTACACAGTACATTATCCCTCTAAACCAAGCATGATACATTATGTTATCATAAAAATTAACTAACAATAAATCAACACTATATGGGAATAGAAAAGCCACAGAGATTTTAAAAAAATAAAAATAACGAAGCATAAGACATTATGAGATCAATCTGCTAAAATACTTATTATAATTACCTTTGTCTTGTTGGAGGGTGAAAACTCATTATCATCATCATCTTCCGAACAGCTGATTTCCTCATCTTCTTGAGTTGGATTATACTCCTCGTCTTCATCCACAATTTCTTTATTGCCCTTTTTATCGTTACTCTTCTTCTGGGTTTTTGGAGCAGATCCCATGAGATTAATTGCCATTTTGCGCAGTCCCAGAGCCTCCATTCTTCTATTATTGGCTTCGATTCTCTGCAATCTCTGCTTCTCATACTCTGATCCTTTCTCCTGATCTAAAGGTGTGTCTTTCTCGTTTGCAGTTCCATTATCGGTTTCCTCCTCCTCCGACGAAGCTTTTTCTTCGGATTCCGATTCTGATAATTCCAGTTTAGGCATTTTTCCTGTATTTGGGTCTGATGGGATCGCAAATTTGTTTGTTGGATTTAGACTTTAGGGTTTCATTTCAGGAAGGCGGGAGTTTTGTAGGAGTACAATTTATTTTAAGGCAAACAAAGTCGAGATAATAATAAAGACAAGTGAAATAATATAAATTAATTAATTAATTACTCTTGAACACTTTGAAAAAGTGAAATAATATAAATTAATTAATTAGTTACTCTTGAACACTTTGAAATTGTAGATAACTGAAAATGTTGGCATCGTGAAGTTGTGGTGACCTTGAGGTCACATATTCAAATCTCGCTATCCACTGGGAGACTTTCGGCCTTAAATCGCAAACTTGATCGAGTAGGATTAGTCAAATTCCGCTAAAGACGTGTTTGGTACACCATGTGGTAAAAAAAATGCTTTAACGTTGCATCGTTTCTCTAAGAAACAAAAATTAGAATTTTAACATTCCCAGTTACGTTAAACCAAGAATACTAAAATTTTAATTAAAAAATTTACATAGTTGAAAATAATAAAAAATTAATTGAAAATTTAAACATACATTTGAAAGTCTCAATTTGGCCACTAAGAGCATCTCCAATGGTTAGCGGACAAGCAATAGCCCAGCCATGCCACATCAGCAGCACTAAATTCCTCCTGTCATATCAGCAGGACAAGCAACTGGACAAGCAATAGCCCAGCCATATCCTTGCCACATCATCAACACTAAAAACAAATAATTAAACAATCATACAAAATACGAAATTAAATTTACGACACATATACGGGAAAATTCTCTAATAATATTAAATTTTAAAAAAACATTAATTAAAAAAAGTAAAAAAAAATACATTACTTAAAAAAAATCCTAATCCACGCACGGGCCCACCCCTCCTCCGCCGCCTCACTCCTCGCCGTCGTCGCCGCTATCCGGGACCCCCAAATCTGCGGCATCTGAGCCCGCGTCAGAGCCCCCGAACTGTGCCGCGCCGGGATTCAAATCCTGTCGCATACTCATGAGCACGGCGTGAAAAAAAACTCTTCTCCTCGGGGTCAGTTGCATTCTTCCATTGATCTATGACCTTGATCATCTAAGCTCGCGCTTGTTGACGCGCCAAGAAGAAGAGGTCGGCTGTCGAGCTGCCAACAGGGGGGATGCCAACTGGACCTCCTGGGACCTCTGGTGAGGGCGTTGCGCCCGTCTTTGACCAACCGGGCGAGTGCGGCAAGTAAACGAGGGAGGGGACGGGGTCTCCTGAGCATCTTCGGGGAGGTCGTGGGAACCACCGTTGCTACCTCCGGCGTAATCACCTGAATAGTTCAGGCGCTGCTTCTTCGGCCAGCCCGCTTCGACACTTGCCCGAAACTTCTCGGAGTCCATTAGCACCTCGTAGCAGTTCCAGTAGTTGACGTCCTTGTAAAGCCCTGGCTGGGGGAACTCTTTCTCCGCCAGCCTCCTGCAGTCGTCGTCAGTTTGGTCCCTGGACTTTATTCGGAGGGCGTTGGTGTACAAGCCCGAAAATCGGGAGACCCCAGACCGGATTCGGTCCCACCCCTTCCGGCATTCCTCCCCGCTGCGTGGCCTCCCCTCTGGGCAAAATGCCTGGTAGGCTGCTGCTATTTTAGCCCACAAGTTAACGATCCTCTGATTGTTCGAGGCGAGGGGGTCATCGCAAACACTCACCCACGCCTTGGAGAGCGCGACGTTCTCCGCGTCTGTCCACTTCCTCCGTTCCTCCGGCTGCGACGACTCGCCGACCACCTTCTTCCCCTTCTTCTTCTTGGGCGCGCCCCGACCCCGCCCCACGGGAGTGTCCGGTGCCCCGAGATCTATACCCAACTCATCTAAGGAGAAGGTATCAATCCCCTCGAACTGCGTCTCAGCTGGGGTCGATGTGTGCGAAGCAGCAGTACCAAAATCAAAGCTGGGGCGATAGACGTCAGATCCCCCCGGCGTCCCCTGCCCCCACGGTGTACCCTGCGTCCCCTGCATCCCCAGCGTCCCCTGCATCGCCGGGTACCCCGGCGTCGCCTGCATCCCGGGTGCCCACCCCGACATCATCGGCATCCCGGGATGCATCCCCGGTCCCCCCTGACCCCCCCGGCATCATCGTCATCCCGGGATGCATCCTCGGTCCCCCCTGACCCCCCGGCGTCCCCTGCCATCCCGGCATACCACCACCAGATGCCATCCTGGGCATCATCTGCTGCCAAGGTTACATGTTGTTGTAGTACCCGGGCATCTGATTCCATCCACCTCCCACGGGGACCGTGAGAGTTTGTGACCCGCTCGACCCTGAATTTGGCTTGTTGTTGAGATCCATTTCACGTTGTTGATCTTGTACAGAAATTAAGATAGAGAGAGTACTCGTTAAAACAAGTGGTGCGAATGAAAATATCGCGCAAATAACGTATATATAGTGTTTCAAAAATTAAAAAAAAAATAAAAAAAAATTAGGTCGCCGGTTCCTCGCCGATCGGAAGGCTGCAATAGCGGCGAGCCGATCGGCGAGAGAATCGGCGAGCGCCAGGGAATCGGCGTTCCCTCGCCGAAATTCTCGCCGATTTGGCGCTCGCCGGCTGCAATAGTTCGGCGAGCGCCAAAAATCGGCGAGCCGCTCGCTAGCCGACCACTGGAGATGCTCTAATTGGCGAGGCTTCGCTTTCCCTTTCCTCTCATAGCCGGACAAGTGTAGTACATAGTCATTAATTCATTCTTGCTAGATTGTAGTAGTGGCATTCTCTTATCTCTTTTGTTTATGGAACTAAAGATATGGCTGCTTAGCCTTGGGGTTGACAACGAAGGCCATACTGAGAGCATTAAGACCAAGTTTATCGGTCCATAAGGTCGACCGCCACATCATTAAAGTATTTAAAAAAATAAATATGTCAATCCATGGGTCTCTCTCCTTGACATAGGTCGGTTAATTGATTAAAACCGACCGAAAGGTCTCTCCTCCCATTTCACCACTCATCCAATGAGATTGTGCCAAATGGCACAATTTCATTGGCTGATATTATTTTTTTAATTTATATATCTTTAATATATTATATTAAAAAATTATAAAAATTATACCAAAATTCATAATTTTTCTTCCTCTATAAATAGAGACCACATTTGCTATAGTTTTGCATACAAAAAAATATCATCTTTTCTCCTCCTCTAATCCTTATTGTTTAATAGAATTTCATATTTTTTAGTTTCCTTTGTTGCTAACTATGGAGGATAATGATCATAATATATTCTCCGATTCTCCAAATTTCTATCATTCCCAAAACTTCAACCCTTCCCAAAATTTTAATCCTTCACAAGATTATTTCCCTAGCTTTGATGATTTTCCGAATTCTGAACAATTTCAAAATTTCATTTCAATGATGGTAATTTATGTTTTTTATTTGTTTGTTTTTATACTTTTTATTTTGTCATTTATTACGTTTTTCGATAAATTTACAATAATAAGTATTTCATCTAATAATAATAGTATTGAAAAATAATATAAAATAAATATATAATAGTGTGGTTGAGTGGTCATTAATAAACCATTAAAATATGTGTGGTTGGGTTGGATGAATATTAATGATGTGGAAGATGATGTGGAGGAGATATAAATGAATTAAATATTAAAAAAGTGAATGGCTGGGTTGGGTTGGGGGGTTGCTGATAAACATGGTCTAATAGTTGAGCATGCCCCTTCTTCCTGCAATGGTGGAGTCTTAGTGGTGCCCTATCTATTATCCATTTTTTATTTCAATTTTAATATTATTATTTTTAAATTTTATTTTTAATTACTAAAATTCTAAAATATATTATATTAAACACCACAAATAAAAAAAACTATATTACTTAATTTAAAAAAATTACATCATACTTAGCTAAAAAAAACTACATTAAACTAAATTACTAAATTTAAAAAAAACCTAACTAGTCATCTAAATTTAACTCCTGGCTCAAATTCTTGATCATCCTCTCAGTCCTCAGTCGTTTTTCCGGATCGGTTTCCTGATGAAGGTTGTTTTATGCGTCAAGTATAAACCTATACTCAACCACCTCCCGAAAACCACCGAACTCCTCGATTGCTGAGGCCATGAGCTGAGCAGACGGAGGAGGCGCAATCTTCGCCTTCCCTTTGGCCTGGGCTTTGGCAGCCTTGGTGCCAATGGGACGTCTAAAAGTAGACGTAGGCGTGCCAGAACTCCCTTCCGGTTCGGCGTTCAGATCCACAAGAGATGGGACGTTGCTCGTGTAACCGCCAGTGGCGGTGTTCTTCGTCCGCTTCGCAGCTGAGGATCCAACCAGTATCCCTCCGTTGAACTTCGCCTTGTCCTTCAAGATCAGCCAAACGTTGTACATCTTGAACTGCCCGAACTGCAAATGGTACTCGAACATCGACTTCTGGAGGACATCATCCATGCTTTCACCGCTGCCCTTTCCATCCCTGTTCCTATTGTAGATATAGCAGAAGTTGTTGACGTGGAGCTTGATCCGATCCCAACACTTGCACAGCTGAACCTTAGTCTGCTTGTACGCCCAACTCGGTTTCACCTCGTTGTATCTGGTCTCAATGCGATCCCACATCCTGGCCAAAGTCTGGTTGTTGGAGCTTATCGAATCCTCCGATATATCGACCCAATACTTAGCCACCTCCACGTACTCCTCCAACTCATAGTCAGTACGTCCCGTTGCGTACTCTTCGTTGGGCTCGTTGGATGGGAGTGGGACTGGGACGGATGACGCCTTTTCCTTCTGTGCCATCTTCTTCCTCCTCCTTCGCGGCTCAGGGGTAGGGGCATGAGGTTGCCCACAACTGAGCTCCATGTCCTCAACCCGATACGCGTCGGTGTTGAAGAACGGATCAAACTCAGAGTCATCCACAAAAGTGGACCCTACAGATCCAAGCGTCTCAACCTGGTACTCTTCGTGGGTGGGCCAACGGGCGCCACTGCCGCCGCGGCCTCTTCCGCCAAACATCGGCATATCGTCGACACCGTGAAGGTTTGGGAATTGACTCAGATCCATTCTTAAAAGTATGAAATTGAGAAAAGAGAATAGAGTAGAAAGTGTTGGGGTGTGAAAAGTGAATGAGGGTTTTATTTATAAAGGTATAATAAAGAAAAAAAATGAAAAATCGCAAAAAATGTCAAGATCGGGATCGGGTGCGGCTTTGCAATGGGCACCTGATGGATCGGGCGCCCGACGGGGACGACCGATCTTTCGGTCTTCTCTATCGGGCGCCCGATCCATCGGGCGCCTGCAATGGATGCCCGACGACGCCCGAACCCGATCTCGGGCGATCGGGAGTGAGATCAGGCATCCATTGTGGATGCTCAATGTTGATATAGCATTCGAAGACTGCTCAGGTTTCTCTCGTTGAGTGCACGGTGTAGATACGACTCTGAGTCTCCACTTAGTTGGGAAGTTGGATCGAGATGATACATTGGGGAGACGAGATGGTGTGTGATGAATGATGATTGTGTTGCAGTTTTAGCAGTTGGAAGAGTTAGAAGACCTTCATTAAAATTAGTATTAACTCTAATAGATCTATGATATTTTTAGTTGGATCTGGCAAGAGGTGCTGTTTGGATCCATTGTAGACTTATGGTGAATTTGGAAATAATGTGGTTAAGAACGTGAAAAAATAGAATGTGATGGCTAAAATTAAGAGTTGTTGGAAATATTGAAAGTGTTTAAATGTAAATCAAAATTTTAGGATAAAAATAATTGATAAGCCATGTGGCACAGTATCATTGGTCGACGGATCTACTAGTGAGAGCGGTGTTCATGCATGTGCAATTGTGTAATGCCCATGTACAGATGTACTTTGCCTATGCAACACCGAGCTTTGCCGTTGAGCACAACGTTGCCGATGCTCTTAAGCTTCTCCGCCTTCCACGCGTGGAATGTGCCCCCCTTCTTATTATTTAATCAAACCAAAAAACATACCATTTTGAATCTTTGATTGTGGGTAGCTATTGTCAATTTTGTCGTTATACATAGATGATCATCGACATATCAACAAGTTCAATTCTATTCATATTTTTCCAACTATATTAATATATCATAATAAAACTAACCATATTAATATCATATAATACAATTTTTTACATAAAAACCCTCATTTAATCTAAGTCCAACATTATTTCGTGTACCAAGGACTCATTACTAATATTTGCAATTGGGTAATGCTGTGCAGCCATAATGTGGTCAGCCACACAATGACATTTTTGTAAATAATTATAAAAGTTAATGCAATAAATTAATAGTAAATAGTTAGTGCTAAGATGTTTTTACGTAACAGCCATTTTCTCACCATTTCAAAAGATAATGAATGTTTTTGACTTTCCAATTTATATATACACCATTCTCTCTCCATAATAATTAATAGTATTATCTTTTCTAAGAAAATTAATAGTAATAAATCTTTAAACTTGGCACAATCTTCAATACGTTAGAACAAATTATATATCATACAGTATTTGTACTGTGATATTACATTCTTGTTTTAGTTACTCATATTTGTCGTTAATGAGTAATGACTTACTTATTTTTCCTTAACATGTTACCATTCATATTTTTATTAATTTATTTCCTAAACTATTATTTCAAGCCCCACTAATAAAGATAATTAATTTTTGAATTATTTCATTAAATGGAATGAAATATAAAGTTTAGTACTCCTTAAGAAATAAATTGATTTAGGAACTAATTTGATACATGCTCTGTAGTTTAGTGGTCGTTTATAAAATTAACCCATGATTATTAATATAAATAAGTATATTGATCAAAGCTCAATTTTACTTATTTTTAAATATACAAACATTTAGAGTATTTTAAGTAAATATGAAAAATAAAAGTATTACCACGATGCGTTGGTATTATAAATATAAGAAAGAATTAAATTAATTATCATGTAACCTTAATAAATATTGAATGATCCAATTGAATAAATTCTAGTCTCTTCATATTTATATTTCATAACTAAGGGTACAATTGTACAAATAAAATTGATACTTTTTAGAAGCATTGATTTCAGCGAAATGACATTAAATACACTATCTTTTATTAATTTTTTAATTTTATGGCTGGCCATAATATGACCATTTAGCACTACTCTTTGCAATTATTCTTCAATTGACAATAGTTACATAATAAAAAATAATGGATACTCCTCTACATGATGGTATTATTTAAAAACATGTGAAAATGAAGAAACATGTGAAAATGAAAAAATAATGGATACTCCTAACTGTTACTATATTCACGTGTCCACTTCATTTTAGTAGATGATTTACACCCACGTGTCATGCTTACCGTTACCGAGCCTTAAATCAATTAATTTTTTAATATCGCAGAAATACGCTTAATTTCACTTATATCTGCTTTTCTCACTAAACTTCTGTTTAATAGCTAGCCGGTTATTTTTTGTATTTAAAGTGTATATTTCATTCTATTATAGTACATAGTAATTTTAGCACACACTTTTTACATGATGCGAGTTCTGATATTATGTTTGTGATAATAAACTTAACTTATATCTGGTGATTGATTTTTCACAATGGGCATTTTAATTTGCTCAAGACCTCATCTAAAAACACTAGAGGATTTTTTTTCAATCAATACATATAGCTAATAAGCTAACAAATATATATTTGCACTTGTCGATACATTTTGGTCATACAAACAATAAATCTCATTTGTTTCAAATATAATGAATGAATTTCGTACGGTTATAACGAATAATTAATATTAAACCTTAAGGCAAGATAATATAACTAGTTGAATAGAAATATCAAATAAAACACACACACACACACACCAAAATAAATATACTTTGGTCTTTGGGTGTGTGCTTCCTAGCAAGATTAGCTTTATTAACTCTTCAAATACATTGAAATCAGTTTACCCTTACACAACTTGAAAGGATGTATACATCAAAAGCATACATACACAACAGATTTGACTTGTTTATTTAATTCATCATTACATTCCTTGTCTTGTATGTGCATGCAAAGACATACAATCAGTTACATGGAGGATTTCATTACACCAACGTTAACATACCAATAAAAATGTACAAAAAAATTTGTTTCATAGTATAATCTAATGTACTAAACACAATCAATTACTTTAAATTTAATACACAATCTCACACGTAACAATAAACTCATATATATATTCTCACGTTGTATAATTGAAAAAAAATGAGAAATTAGTCACATGCATGCTACATGGTGGGGAAGCAAGAACTAGAAACCAGGAAGCACAACACACAAAGACAAGCGAAATAAGGGTGAATTAATTATTCCTCGATGGTAACAAACTCGACAGCCTCTTATTTTCATATTGTTCATGTTTTTTTACTTTATGCTTTGTTTACTAATTAATGTTGTTTCGAGGGGACAAAATGGAAAAATCTCTGTTTTGGAGTCTTTAGCTGTTCATCATATATAAGCACAAGTATTGTAGTTTCTTTGTGATCCCAAAATTAATTTTTGATTTCCATCTTTTTTTTTCTTTGTGCATGATGATATAAACAGATTAATTGGACCAAATCTCCAACTTTATAGTGTTCTATTTCCCCCATAATTTCCGGCTATCATATTACCGGAAATTGCTATTTTATAGCGATATACATATATAAATCTGAATCTGATTTGTGTGTATTGCATCAAAATGTCGATCACTAATATTACTCTACTTGTCTCTCTTCATTCATGCAATGCTAGAGTTATCTCTGTGGCTAACAATCATCCTCTTGCTAAGGAGTTTCCTCTTTCATTCTTCGCATTGAATGAAAGTGATGACGATTCTCATTCTTTATAAATCAATCACCATTTTTTGTGGTTCCCTGATCGATTTTCTTTAGAAATAACACTATCTATCTGATTTTTTATGACTTAGTCAATGTTATTAAAATATACTACTCCTATATTAATTAATTCTATAATAATCTTTCTTGTAACGATTTTATGTGAAACTTATCACTTATTGCTCAAAGAAAGAATATAAATAAATTGTGATGTGGACCTCACTTTACCATTCTAATTTGAAAGAAATGGTTGTTTTAATGATGAATTTTCATATACGGAGTATAAGAATTTGGGAGTTTTAAATATTTCGTGGTGTTAGTAAATGCTACTAAATATCAATGTAAATATAATTAGAGTATTAATTTATTTTAGAAGTTTATCCATTCATGACTCACGATGTGCATGAATTAATTGCAGTGGAATGAATTGTACGTACTTTCAATAAATTTCATGGAATAACTAAATCATTTCACGATGTCTTCATTTCTCATATTTCTAATATAAACTTTCACAGAATTTACTAAGAAGTACAAACAAAACCAGGCATCCATTGTCAATTCAGATGAGATCCTACGAAATTAACTAGCTTTGCAGTGATCGATATAGTTCATGATGTTCATTGGACACGTATATAAAGTTCATGATGTAATTAGGCCACATATAAAATAAACAAATTTGTATGCCTATTACATAATTGTCGGATAATTTTGAGATATATCTCTTATAAATCAAACCTTTTAAACTGATTTTTTTTAAAAATAGTATTCCTTCTTCTAGTGTCCTAAGTACTTGAGGTGTTTTCTTTTGAGAAGGAGAATTAAGGACAAATAAATAACTCAAGTTAATTAACGGAGATGGAGGAATTGAGTATATAAATTTTGTAAGTATCTAAAATTCAATGTATTATTTGACCGAGATGGAGGAATTGAGTATGTAAGTATCTAAAACTCAATGTATTATTTGACCGATAATCCTAATTTCCTCAACGATCAATTTGACTAATTAAGGTACCACTCTACTTAGTTAAAAAAGAAACTTTTTTGGACGTTCCAACTTTTCATCCTCCTCGCCGACAGCCTATCAAGCTACTAGTATTTCATATTGCATGATATTCACGTTTTTTCTATTTTGGCTCGTCACAAACCACTTATATTATTTTTATTTTAAATAGAATTAGAATATTTAATTACTATATTAGAATTAATCAAGTGTTTCATTATTAAGTAATCTCTCATTACACTTAAAATACTAATGTAATTACACACAAAAATGAATACTAAATTTACGACCTAAAATAAAAAGTGAGAGTAATATGAGACACAAGGAAGTACAATAAGTCGATAACTATACCTCACACACATTGGCGGACACAGTAAGGGAGGGGGAAGGGCTTAAGCCCCTCCCAAGAAGTATTTTTTTGTGTTTATTTTCTACTTTAAAAAATTTCAAGTACTCATATCAGCCCTCACCAAATTAATGCCAATGAAGAATAAATCTCTGAAAGTTGAATGATACGAAGGGCTGAACTTTTAAAATGACTGTTGTGTGTGTTCGTGAGGAACTGAACTTAAGTTAAATAAAAATGGTTGATATAGTTTTAGGGAAGAAGATGACTCAATTCCCAAAGTGAATAATACTAATAAATGATATTTTAATTAGTGTTATTTTAGTTTTAGAAATTAGAGCCGTGCGTTTCTCACATTTTTAAATTGGTTCATACTTTTATTTTGTAATTAAGTTTAGTGATTAATTAAACTTTTTATTCATTTTCTTTTCAATTCAATTCAATTATGTAAATATTTATTTTATAAGAATTTTTAATATTTACTTTATTGGTATAAAAATTAAAAATGAAAATTGAAACAAATATCATGGATTGAATGTGTAATTTATTTCGCATAGGATTTGTAATTAATTGAAAAATAATTGATCTTCACAGGATTTAAGTTTAAGATGTTGAGTTTGTAACTCTATAATTAGATTTTGAGGTGTTTTAATTGAAATTTTAATATTTTATTTAATACATATATATTTTTCTCAAATATATATGCTATATATTACTATAAAAATATTCTCCGTCCGTGATACTATTATTTTAATTTTTTTTATTATATTTATATTCGAGTTCTAAGAATCATAGAGAAATATGAGTGGAAAAAATTCATGAAATTTGTGTAATACTCCTACTTTATATATTAATTTACATAAAATTATTCTTCGACGATGGACTATAAGAAAATATGAGATAATTATTCGCGAACAAGAAAGTATATACAGTTCAGCCCCTAACACAATTTTTTTATGCGTCCGCCACTGCTCACACATAAGAGCATCTCCAATGGCGGACGTCCGGTCGGACATCCGGTCGGACGTCGCGACGGGCGACCGGGACGTCCGCCATTGTGGCGTTTAGGGTCGGATACGGACGTCCCGTGAGGACGTCGGGTGTCCTCGGACGTCGGCGCGACGGGCGGGCGGACGTCCGCCATTGTGGCGTCCAGTCGGACGTCCCGTTTTTTAAATTTTTTTTTTTTTAAACTCCAGAGTCGGTGGGCGGTTGTGAAGGGTCCTGCACGGCAGTGGTATATTCCCAACATCGGCGATATCATGTACGCATGTATCATAATGCACAACATGATTGTCGAAAATGAAGCTGCGGAACTGACTCAGTGGACCAACGAAGATGATACGGGTGCAGGTCCAAGTCACGGCGTGGCCACCGCGAATGTGAATATGGGGGTACCTCATGGAGAGGTCGTGTGGCTGCGTGCATTTGCCGACATGCGGCAAACAGATGCCCATGTTCGACTTCAGCAGGATATCATCGAAGAGGTTTGGACTCGGAGGGGTTGACGTGATAATGTATGAAGTTTTTTTTATTAGTATGCAATTTTTTTTTTCGAATCATGTATGTTTTTTCCGATGAAGTTGTTAATTTTTCCGATAAAGTTGTTAATTTTTCCCGTAATTTTTTCGAATAATGTATGAGGTTTGGACTCGGAGGGGTTGACGTCAAATTTTATTTCCGTAAATGTAAATTGTTTTATTTGTAAATGTATGATTTTTTTTTATTGCGGGATGTCCTAGTGGGAAGGGCGGACATAGGAGGGGATGTCCTAGTGACGGGGCAGTGGGATGGGAAGTCCTAGTGACGTGGCAGGAGGTGTTTTTGGGATGTCCTAGTGGATGTCCTAGTGGGATGTCCGCCTACTGGAGATGCTCTAAGTACTATATATAGGGGAATATAAAAAGAAAGACATACACTATCCGATTTCTTCTGTAACATTTAAACCAAAATTAAATTTGAAGCATGCAATAAATTTGAGAATTCTTGTTTTTTTTTTTCAAAAAAAGAAAAGAAAATACCTATCAATACACGATGAGACATGTTTACTAGACAAAACATTCCAAATTTAGGCAAGAATCTGTCATGATGATACCAAATCATAATTTTGACTTCACCCATGGTAAATTTAAACATATTACTACTATTAGAACCGCAGGCTAAGAAAATTAACCTCGACAAAAATTTAATTTCAGCCTAACTCGGGAAGTGACATAAGCCTCAATAGAGTGGAGCACGGTGAGGCGTGCTCTTCCTCCGGTTCATAGCGTAAACCGGCGTGCACATAGACCGGATATGATGATTGCTCCTTTTCTTCCTCGTTATTTCGGTTATTAGAAGCCCACGCTGCTGTTCACCCAATAGCCCATCTTCCGAACCCGGTTCACAAAAATCAGCAAAATTGCACTTGCGAAGACACATTGAAACCTTCCTCCCATTTCTCTCTAGATGTCGAATCTGTGCATAACATAACCAAAACCCATCAGCGGCCATTAAGTATATATAAATAAAAATAAACTGTGTGTGTGTGTATAATGTGTGTAGTGTACGTGCCTTGCAATAGAGACAGCAGAAGAGATAGGAGTGTTGCAAATTTTTGTGGCAATTGATGCAAAAGCTGCTGCAAGCCTTGCTAGGCCTTGTTGGCGGCCTCCGATTCAAGAACACTACTTTTGCACTGTTAGTTTTATAATACTGCATACACAAAAACCAAAGTTAGTTATGGTATGATCCTAGCTATAACTTTCTTTGTCATGGTTGAATGGAGAGTTACTTGAACTTGAGCACAGTCCATCAGTTTCTCTGCTTCTCTAATCCTTATCACATCATGGTACATGTATCTCCTTATCTACAAAATTAATTAATTAATTAGTAAGCATGAAATCAGAGAGAGAGAGAGAGAGAGAGGCTGTACGTACCTGCAAGAGGCGGTGAGAGCGGTGATTATAGAAGCAGTAGGGGCAAATGCCGGCACAGCAATCAAAGCAAAAAACATTCTTCTCGTTTTTCTTCTGGTCTTGGTGAATTATGCAGGGGCTGAAGAATTTCTCAGTGAGAAGCGCAGAAAGCCAACCTGGGATCTCCGACTGCAAATCATGAGTTTAATTAAATCATAAAAAACAAAACATTACTATAGAGAAAGGGCAGTAGTAGTACCATGGCTTGAAGTGAAAACGGAGAGTGTTGATGAGAAGGGAGGGAGATATAGATGGCAGGGCGGGCTGCAAATGATACAGGTGTTTCTGCCAACAAGGAAGCAGCAGCAGCAGGATTCATTTAATGTTATTAAGGCTGCTCTTCTCCTTCCCTCCCACTTTTGTTGTACACATCCGTCCAACGTTGTTATTTCTTTTTTTCTTCTGTTAAAATTATGCATCTATATTCAAAATCAAGCCCTGTTTCACTTAATCCAATTTTTCATTTTCATTATTTTTATTTTTTTTTCTAATTTTACAGTATTAATTTAAATAAAAAATTCACATAAAATAAGAGAAATTCGAAAACTAAATTAGTCAAAATCAATGACAAAATAACATAATACTACTACTTGTGTACTATTACATTAGCCATGTGTGCATTTGTTTCACTGGAGAAATACGCATAACAAAGTTATCTTTATAGCACTGGAGCAGCACACATTCTTCATAGAATTAAACAGTGATTATCATTAAACAAACAAATCATATGAAAAGGATTAAAATATGCGTATTGTTGATCATACAAACACTACGCATCATCAGACACTGATGTTTTCCTGTTATTGCTTATTCTTTTATCATTGTGCCACATCGTAAAAATATACAGTCAAGCTATGAAATTAGAAATTTTATCGCATGAAAATAGAAGAAAAACATACTAGCACAACGGCTCTGTCAAAGAGAATATAATCAAATCAATCTATAATAAAATATACTACCAATTTTTTAAAAAATAAATTAGTACGACCGCTGCGACACCCACATTACACACCACATTTATACAAAAACACACAAAAGAAACTAAAACTAAAAAAAAAAAAGTTCAAAGCAAAAATACACACAATAATTAAAATTGGCTGCAGTCAAAATTAAATTAAAATGGCAAGGTAGAAATCGGTTTAAGGAAAAAGAAAAGCATAAATAAATTTTTAAAAATCAAAGAAAAAAGAGAATGTTGAGCCACTGTGGCCATTCCAAAATTGGTCACAATCAACTACCCTAAATTCCACCGAATTTGATGCAAGCCTGCTCCTCTCGCACGTGGCTAAGAAATTTTACAATAAAATTCAACATTATCCGTCAGATAATAGGGGTCGCATTTTTCTAATTCGTTCAATCAAATAATAGAAGTCTTATTTTTGCTTTTATCATGAATTGGTATATAGTATGACATTTCCCTTATATTTTCATTATAAAATTAATATCAGTATATAAAAATAAGACTAATACTGTACTACTAGTATTTACTCCATTTAACTCACATTTCTTCACTCTGTAATCGAAAGAATTGTGAACATAGAAAATTTATGTATAAAGTAATGCTTAAATATTCAATTACTAAGTTAAAATAGTTTTAATCCACGTTTATTTATAAAAAAAATAAGAAGAAAAACATAAGAAACTAGCTATTGCTGAAATTTGTTGAGCTTCACTCTACTAATAAATCACTATTCTTCAAAGACCACAAGTTAGAATAAAAATGCAAAAAGAATATCCAATTAATCACAAAATAACAGCAAGTTCAACAAAATACAAAATTATTGAGGTCCATCATGAGACTGCCTCGGCCAACAAAAACAGAGACCAATAGTGGATTGTGTTATGTATTGTCTACTTTGAGATAGGTTGACAACTTCTTGGACCATCCCATCACTTGCAATTAATTTGTCTTTCAAATTTTACGGGAACATACGAAATTTGAGTTGTTTCACGGAAATATGCAACAAAACCAATTGAAAGAAGAAGAGGATTTTACTCCAAAAGGAAAGTGTGTATTTGTAGACCTAAATGTGCAGTGCTTATGAGATAGCATGTTTTTGGTCTTTTTTGAAATCGACAAACTGCAGGTTTAGAATATGGCCAAATGCACATTAACTCACACTTACCACTGCCTCATCTGCAATAAAGTCCTCTCCACTTTTGTAATACACATACATAGCATATATTTTAGTTTTTTTTTAAGTTCAAATATATACTAGTACAACGTAAATCATCGCACCTAAAACTATCCTGATAACTACATCAGGATTAGGAAATATTTGTAATTATAACGCTAAAACAACGTGCTTTTGGCGCGATCAGATCCACAGGCGTATGAGTACATATTCGAGTGGATAGCATACCTACTACTTTGGCGAGCGCAAGTAGTCGCCAAATTTGCAAGACTGCAAAACTCTGTTTTAGCGAACATCAGTGTGCTTGCAGAAAAATGTCGTCAAGCCTTGGCGCCATATCCATATACACCAGAAGCAATTGCCTCCTGGACAATCTGTAGTATTCATGCAGCCATGAATAAAACCAGAAAATTATGCCATGTATTGGAAACATACAATTAATTGCAAACCTGATTTACTTGAATAATTACTAAGCCAGAACATCCTCGATCCAAATTACTTAACATCACAAAGCGTTGTTGGATATCATAAATTATTAATGAATCCAAATCTAACACATTCTAATAAGAATTGAAGGAAAAGAATGAACAGAAATCACCTTCTCAAATGCACCTCCGCTGATATCTGCATGAGCTGCTTCGACTGTTTACTTTGTAATGCAGAACATATTTGATAATCTGTATCGGCTCCAAAGTTTTTACATTGCCGTCGATGATTTCACGTTTAATAGCTACCAGTCACTGAATTTTTCTCCGGAAAATTTCTACGGGTAAAGAAGATAAATTCTTTCAAAAACAAGTTGTTAATAAAACTTGTACAGCAAATACATAAGCAGTAGTAATAATACTTTCACGAGTTTAGTATATCATGAAATTTAATAAACTGAAACTAGTATGAGAAACTAAACTATAATGCCTTTTACAATTAAAGCTCAATATAATTAAATAAACCTTCATGAATTTCTATGGCCTTCTGTGGGTCAAAGAGCAGCTCTTCACAAAGATTCTGAAGATAGGCAGCTTTACCATCCGCTTCCATTAGATGTCCACTAGATATGGCCGGCTGAAGACGTCTACGTTAAACTTGGACTGTAGTTCGAAGAGCTATTTTCTCTGCTTCTCGCCTTCCTAAACCAAATATAATTTTTCAATCGATTCAGTGCAGCAAGTTATAAAAAGAACAAAAGCAATGAGGTCAATAGAGAGGTAAAAGAACAAATTTGCAAATGTTATAGCATGTACAATGTTTATACCAATAACATATGATAATCTAAAATGACAGTATATTAATAACAGCAGACAGCTGCTTAGACAGCAACAATTATGGCGTAAATACAGAACAGTGAACAATAGCAAGTTTCTCTTCCAAGTTCAGGTTTTATTGAAGTTAATAAATGCACCACCATATCCTTCACCATGCATAAAACATTTTTTTACAATTTTATGAAATAATATGTAACCGTAACTAACATCAGAAAGTATTTGCAGTTCAAATATGAAATATAAGAACTCAAGCCAAGTGATAGGTTTGACCCTAGATCTTTCATGAGTTTAATAGCCAGTATACTGAATCAGCTAATGGTTTGTTACGGGCATCTTATCTTCTTTCCAGCAGAACGAGAGAAGGAAAATATGAGGAGTAATCTAAGGTAAAGTCCAACACTCTAATGTACAATCACACATGAAGCCAAGTATTACAAGAATCCAGCCTTTTTCTCCCTCC
Source organism: Salvia splendens (assembly GCF_004379255.2). Taxonomy (NCBI): domain Eukaryota; kingdom Viridiplantae; phylum Streptophyta; class Magnoliopsida; order Lamiales; family Lamiaceae; genus Salvia; species Salvia splendens. The sequence continues at coordinate 40,920,152 of NC_056032.1, read as the reverse complement.
AGCTATTTCCAACTTGGTAGCTTGATGTGTTGGTAGACTAGCTGATAAGGCGAGATATGTTTCCATATAAGGGGTTTCACTGAGGGTAGAGAATAGAGATGGAGTGGAAGCCTCTACTCAAGTTGCTGATTATACTTTATTTTTTATTAATTACAGTGTGACTCGTTTAAGATGGTTTACTAAAGATGTTAGACTTGTTTTGTGATAGATCAGGGCTTAAAACAAACATGGATGGAAGTGTACTTTCAGGCCATAAGCACACGTACAAATTTCTCAACAGAAATCAAAGATGTCATCATAGAAACCCTATATTTCAAGGCTTCAGGGTGGCACACTGAAGCAGCATCAAATTTCGTCCCTCTACAGTTTCAATACCCTCACCCACCCTGCGCCCCTTTAGTCGATCTGGCAGTCTGTAACCAAACTGACGTGCATGTTTGTTATGTTTGTCCAATGAAGCATATGTCATCTCAACATAATGTGAAAATGACCATTAGTTTTACCACCTACAGGCTAGGTTACAGCTTTCAAGTTTATCCCTGAGAATCAGCCAGATAGTGAGAGACAAGGAAGTCTTGCAAGGGAACAAAATACTGTCACAAGTCACATATACCGAATAATCAATTTCAATATTGAGTAGTTAAGGCTAAATGCTGCTTCAGATCTATCCCAAAAGGTCATGATGCTGCTTCAGAAGAGATAAATGTTTAAGGCGTTATAAAAACATTCTTCATCAGTATTAAGGCTAAAGAAAAAAATGACAAGAAGAGTATCAGTACGGACTTCAAATTCTTCAACTTTATTCTCCACTATTATGAAGTTCGCACAAATGCAGAAACACAATGATTTTTAGATATGGAATCTAATCAGTACAACATCCCTAAAACTATAAGGTTTGAACAGACACTCCACTAAAGAAAATTTTTCAGAGGAATCACATTAAGTTGTGTAAAGTAGAAAAGATCAAAGACGTGCATTCACATAGTTAGAGAAACAATTTCCTTCAGTGTGAAGAGATTGGAATACAAGTAAGTTTTATAAAATTGAAAAGTGAAAAAGGAGAAGAATATGATCTTTCTCCTTTGATGATTATGCAAGAGCTTCACTATGTCAACAGAGTTACAGGGCTAGGAAAATATCATTAGTTTTTCATAGCCCACAAACAGTTGTTAGTTTATCATATCTATTAAATGGGACTATCATTTCCAAATTACAACCCAGTTAGATAAACCAGGATGAATCAAGAAAAATTAATGAAAAATATGAACTTAATATTCTGCAATTTAGCTGAATATACAATAATAGAATACGAGATATAGAAATCTATGAACTGTTTACTGTTTGGACAACATGACATCATCAACCAATCATGAGAATATGTTATAGGACAAACTGCACTATCTTATAATATTAGATACCTGGCTTCCAACTTTCAACTGCGTGCACTCGCACTCAAGTACTGGTTTACAATCTGCCCCGTTAGGTTTGAACCAGATTTAGTAAATGCCACCAACACCAACATCAAGTGCACTGCACCCGGGAAACTTCTTGGACCCCATGGTATCCATTTTCCTTCTGACTTTCTTTACATCTTCCCACCTATTGGCAGCTGCATATATATTGGTTAAAAGTGTATGAGCACTAGAATCACTGGACTCAACCTCCAGAAGCTTCTTGGCAATACGTTCACCAATTTCAACATTTTCATAGTTCCTGCATGCACTAAGCAGAGCACCATAAAGTGGGATGACAAAATTGTTATCTTGATTAGGTATCTCTCTTATGATCTGTTCAGCATCTTCCATGAGTCCAGCACGACCTAGAAGGTCTATCAGGCAACCATAGTGTTCCAACTTTGGCTCAAGTTGATAAACCTTAGTCATGGAATCAAAATGCTTACGGCCTTCCTCTACTAGCCCTCCATGACTGCAGGCACTTAAAACACCAACGAAGGTGACATCATCAGGTCTAATCCCGACTTGCGTCATTTCTGTGAATAATTGTACAGCCTTTTTTGCATCTCCATTCATGGCAAGTGCACATATCATAGACGTCCATGATGCTGCATCTTTCTGGTTCAGTTGATAGAAAATCTGCAAAGACTTCTCTAAGCAACCACATTTTGCATACATCTCCATTAGAGCAGTCCCAACCACTGCATCAATAATAATTCCAATTTCTTTCAAGTAAGCATGAATCCATTCACCTTGTTCCAGTGCTCTTAATTGAGCACATCCTGTGAGCAAAGTAACAAGGGTATATTTGTCAGGTTCAATGCCTTTCATTTGCATGCTCCTAAACAAGGTCATGGCTTCATCAACCATGTTGAACTGTACGTACCCATTGATCATGGTTGTCCACAAAACAAGATCTTTGACAGAGCTCCTGTCAAATAAAGCCCTAGCTTCATCCAAACAACCCAAATTTGTGTAAGCTGAAACCATACTAGTCCAACAAATAACATTTTTTTCTGGCATGGCATCAAATATTCCTCGGGCAATCTCTACACATCCACACTTAGCATACATATCCATCAATGCATTTCCGATAATCATAGTAAACCCCAATTTTTTACTCACATACTCATGAATTTCACGACCAAGATCCAAGTTCTTTAGTGGCGTACATGCAGACAAAGTGCTTACAATTGTGGCCTCGTCAGGTTGCAAACTTGTCTCTAGTCTGATCCTCCTATAAACATTAACAGCTTCCTCAAACCTGCTGCTCTTTACAAACCCAGAAATCAAGACATTCCATGAGATTAAGTCTCTTGTAGGGATTTCATCAAACACTTTTGCTAAATTCTGGACACACCCTAATTCCCTATACAAATCTAGAACCGAATTACAAACATAGCAATCATGAAGATCCCCACTTTTCAATGCAAACCCATGAAGCTTTTCCCCTTCAGGAACCATCCTCAACTTTCCTACGGCCTTAAAGACAAAAGGATATGTATAATTATCGGGCACCAATCCCTTGTGACGTAACTCATCAAACAACGAAAGGGCTTTTCTGCAACTACTAGATTTCACATGTGCCTTGATCATCACATTATAGATAAACAAAGTTGGGAGCTCAATTTGAGCAAATATTATGTCAGCATAGCTTAAGTCAGCATCTGTGGCAAATGCCATGAGCTTGTGCAAGACATCAATGTTGCTGTGCAGACCATGAGTGAAGACCTGGGCTTGGATCTGCTTGAAACAAGTCATGGATTTGCATTTCTTTATGAGGTCTATGCATGCTTTCTTTGTCAGCAGGGATGATACTTCTGCAAAGGTTAAGAATTGAAATTTCGAAATGAGATAGCCTGGAAACAATAGCAACGTCCAGTAATTATTTGCTCGCTTTATAAAGTGAAGAGACTTCTACAATGACACGACCTCCCCCAGTTATGACAGCATACACACCTCATCTTACAGTTAAAAGCATTACTCCCGGACCCCAGTTAGATTTTATTTTAGTAAAAGAAAAGTGCACATTCAGTGAATAGTTCGAGCCTATACACCTCCCACATTTACGGAGCAAGACAGAATATAGTTCTCTTCTCCCTTTATGTTGCCAGGGAATTATTTTGCTTGGCAAAAACTTATGCAAGAAACTGAACCTTCTAAATGCAGGGAATCCTGAGTAAATTCAATATGAGAAAAATGTTTTTTTTAGCTGAAGTACCTTGGATGATTCCTATTGTAGACTGGGAAGGCGGAGACAGCGAGCAGGCATGGGTAATGAGTGAATGCAGTGCAGTGGTATGGTGGGGTCAAGCGGTCAGCGTTGGTGCCATGGTGGTGGGGATGTGGCGGTGCAAAATTGTTCCAGTAGTCTCTTCTGTTAGTGATTGTGATCATTTACGAGTGGGGATTAGGAAATTGGGAATTCTGGCAGGAATTTAACTAAGAGCATTCACATCCGCGTGCTTAGCAGATGCAGTAAGCACACGCCCGCATGCTTAGGCAATACGTACGTTGTTGTAGTGCGTAAGCATGCGACATCCACACCACAAGCTAGTGCGCAGGTGGTTCTGACGTTCAATAGGTGGTCGGCATGTGGGCAGTGGCCACCGATTTTAATTTTAACTTTTTCAAAATCAAATTTTCATATACAAAATGAAAATACTCTACGACTATGTATTTTTTTTCTTTTTTTATCTATATATACATCACGCTCCACCACACAGGCAGTTTGTAGACAAGTTACACTTTCCAAGTCAATGAGATTCAAATCAACAATCATTCACTCGCTTATCATCACATAACTGAGTTTAAGTAAACCAAACTAAACAGCTTAATAAAAAATTTATCATCAAACGAAAGCTACATCAGTGCCGAATGCACAAATCGCTGATTCACATTTTAGGTCTGCTCAAACGCGATGAAAATACATTTCCTGACGGAAAATAACAAAATGAAAGCAGTTAAGAGCAGCAAATTCTCAAACCTACTTGCAACCAATAAACGATATTGAGTTATTTATACAACAATGTATTACCTGAATTAGAGTAAAGGTTGACATCATTATCGGTGAGCAACGAGAGAGACGGAGCGGAAGTGAAGAGTGGGAGCCCATGGCGGGGCACGTCAAGGGGCAGACGGCGGCGGAGCTCCACATCTTGTCTAGAGATAGATTCAAGGATTGTCGCCAGCACTTGTTCAGGCTTCTTATCCTTTAGATCGGGTTTCGACTGTGCTTTCTTATCAAATTTTGGCTGGGGTTTCTCTGCTTTGCTGGAACCACCTTTAGAGGTTTCCAAGGCCATGCTCCGGCAATAGGTCAGCTGCCACTGAGATTGCCGGAATGGTGAGGCGGGGCCGGCGGTTACTCGGAGGAGCGATCGGAGCAACATATTGATTTTTCGATTTTTCAATAAGCTGTAGTTGGGGTTTTAGCTTCTCCCTTTTCACGGTTTGGGCTTTGGGGAGGCAATTGGGCCGTGAGGTGCTAAGGGTATATTAAAGAATTAAGGGGTTTTTTCACGATAGAATGGAACGAGGAGGGAATGAAATTGAGATGAGAATAGAATGAAGGTGCGAATGAAATGACAATTCCATCCATTCTCGTGCTTGGTAAGCACAAGGAATATAAAGGGAAAGGAATTGTTAGTCCTATTAATTCAATTCATATGTTTGATAACTATAAATAATATAGAAATTGAATGGAATGAAATATGAGTAATTAATATGTTGATTCTATAAAAAAATATTTATTCAAAAATAATTTTGTCAAATATTTTTCTTGTGTGCATATGTGGTGTGGTGGTAGTGTGTGCGCGCATATGCGTGCGTGTGTGTGTGGTGTGCGGTGGTTGGTGGTGTGTGTGTGGTGGGGTGTGTGTATGTGCATATGCGTTAGTTTGTGTGTGTGGTGGGGGGTGTGCGCGCATATATGTTAGTGTGCACGTGTGTGTACTGTGGTGGTGGTGGTTGTGTGTGTATTTTTTCAATTAATAAAAAAAATTATTTTTATTATAAAATTGAGATGATATTAAATTTAAATATAATATTAAATAATATTTATATAATTTTGTTAAAATTTAAAATAAAAAGAAAGAAAAATGAAATGGATGAAATGGTTATTCCTTAGCTAAATGGAATGGATGAAATGACTATTCCCATGTGGAATGGAATGACCATTCCAAATGGAATGGTGACCGCCACAGCATTACACCTCTTTCTGACGCCGAGTTCGTATCCCCATTTTTCTTATCCTCCTCGCTTGCGACCGCTGCTTCGCCACCGCGTTAATGATTTGCAGTGATCGCGTCGTTTCCCAATTATCTCGACCGACGGTGAACGCGAAATCGAGATCATCATCTCCAGAATATTTTAGCAGACTCCCATTAAAATGGCACCGTCACATGCGTCGAAGCAATGATGGACCCATAAAATGTAGCTCGTGGGGTCGGATATAATACATAATTAATAACAATAATAATAATAATAATAATAATTATTATTATTATTAAATAATTGTTTAAAAAACATAATTTAATTAATAAAAATATAACAAATAATTATTTAAAAGATATTTCAAATTATAAAGTCATATCTTCTGTTATGAATGATACTTTTCCTAGGAATATCTATATTCAACAAAATCTACTCAAAAATTTATTTCATTTATAATAGTAGTAATTAAATGTTTCCCTCTCTATATGTATTAAGTAATCATACAGCTCCCATCATATTTTTGCAGCTTATATAAAAAAATTAAGAAAATATTATAAAAATAATAATCACTTGGTAATTTATAACTAATTTTAAAAACTCAATAAATGAAATAAAAATAGAATGAAATTATCGTTAATAACATATATATTCTGTAATAATTATGGTGATAACCTAAGTAATTTAACTAATTAAGCCATCAATATGTATGTTAAAAGAAACCGACTGATTTTAAATTTTAATAGGCTGTGATGCCCTTTCATCTGATTTTATTATTAAATAAAGAATTGGGGAATCGTTTAATCTATTAATGAGTATATCGATTCTACTCCTATTTTTTTATTGTCTCTCTCACCCATCTAAATATCTCCTTATTAATCCAATTGATTCGTCCTCTCGTTACTCCGATGAAGGCCAAACTATGGGGTGGAGATCTGCTGTGTGGGGTCGGAGATGCTGCTGCGTTGGGGCGGAGGTCAAAAAAATGAAGTTTCTCGGCAGCCTCATCGCACCCGACCCCACCTGCGTCCGTCGTTGCGTCGAAGAGGAAATTTGATCCAAGAAATTTTTTGGGAAGAGTATTTATAGAGAGTTTGCATGCATTGTTTCATGCTAAGAGTCTCTTTAATTCAAATGACTCCTCACTTTTCATATTCCTATATAAATTTCTCATTTCTATATTATATTAATCCATCCCTATGTTAATGAGTGTTGATTGAAAACAAAGAGAAAATTTAATGTACTATTAAATAGCGAGAAAACAAATTCATAGTGATTAATCAGTTTTGAAACAGCCGGCAGTTACTATGTAGTTAATACTGTATATAAAAAAAATAATTTTAATTGAATTATATTTATATTTTTAGAATGGCAGTTTTGTAAATATATCTAAAACTCCCCAGATTCAAATTCCTTGAATATGGATGCATGCATATCGACACTGAAGTGTTTTCAAACGACATAGTATTAGTTCTATTTTTCTGCACTAGTATTAGGGATATTATGATACGATAGATAATTCATCTATTTTAATGTTATATTTAGGATCTAAAATATATATTTTTATTATATTTTATTTATTTATCTTCATTATTAAACTGATCCTTAGTGAAAAACCAATTTTGTACGTATTTTTTTTGGAAGAGTTAGGGTAATAAATTAGGTTTAGGAGTGCGGTGTATCCTTGCTATTCATGTTGCCCCTTTTAATTTCCGAGTGGGACATTTTTTTTATTTAATTATTTAGGCTGCTTATTTTATTTATTTAGTTGGACCTAGATCATTTAACTGTTGGGCTGAATCTTAGTAGTTATAGTGGGCTGTAGTTAATTTTTTAAAATGGGTTTGATTCTAATTAATAATTGGACTGAGATTAAATAGTCGGAGTAGGTTTTCTTAATTTAATTTAGTTTAACTGTTTGGGATTGTATAATAATTCCTTCATAATCAAATCTACCGAGAGAATTAAGTAATAATCCAATGATTCATATTTTTTGCGATTAAATCTCTAAATTAATTAATGATTAATCTCTTGATTAACTAATCTCTTAGTAATAATCATATTTATTTATTTATTTTTATTCATCTACAAAAATTCTTGTTTATCTATTTATGCAAGCATTCTCACATTTTATTTAGTACTACAATTTATATATATGGAATGAAACAAATCAAAACTCACTCTTGTATCAAAACTAAGGCCAAACTATAGTCATTAATTAGGATGATCAACCACTTAGCTTGCGCCATGCGACAGATTTATGGAGTATCTAAATGCATGAAGAGCATTGAAAAAGAAGGGAAGAAAAGAGTTGATTAGAACTAATTCTAACGACTTGAAAGACTGTAGGAAATAAGAAGTAAATATGGACATGCATGCCGTAGCACACACCATTATCTAAATGACGAATAGATGAATTAGAAAACAAAAATTGATGATATATTCTCCCTCCGTTCACGATAAATAGTCCTGGCATAGATGACACGAGTTTTAATACGTAACTGATAAGTACGAAAAAATGAGAATTTAATTGGAGTGGTGAGCCATATAGTTGCAAGGATAATATAGGGATAATATTGAAATGAATCATAATTTTATATCAAAACTAAGGTCAAATATGAACCATTAAATAAAAAAAATAGATTGGGGATGATGCACTATTTATTAGCATTAAAAATACTGTAAGTATACAAGGTAGATCTAGTATAGCTAAAGGTTAGTACCAGGATCTTGAACACAGGGAATAAGATTGCAACTGTAACTGTATGTTATGTACTAAGCGTCATATACCCCATCTGTCCCTCTGTAGTAGAAGCGTTTCATTTTCAGCACCTGTTTCGGAAAAATGATAATAAATAATTAAAATAGAGCTAACAAAGAAAAACAATTGAATAAATATATAAGCGCAAGGGAAATTGAAATAACTACAAGAGCTAACAAAGAAAAACAATTGAATAAATAACTTATAATCATAGCATGTTTACCAAAAATTCTACAAAAGATGTTTAATACTCATAGACAAGTAAAAACAACAAAAAGTACTAGACATGAAAAACAAAACAAAACAAAACCAAGGTTGAATTATGTAGTCTTCAGTCTTCTCTTGTCTGCCTGGATCTGCAAAGCTCCGCTCCAATGGAATATTGAAGAATAATATGTGGAATATGGGATGGAAGAAGTATAGAGAGTGAGAGGATTGGAGGCTATGAGATGGAAGAAGGTGTACAGATGGAGAAGAATTGGCTCTGAGATGGAAGAATGTGTACAGATGGAGAAGGATGGGAGACTCTGAGATGAATATTATGAATTAAGTTATGGGGTATATATATATGCTTGAAAAAGATTTATAATTGGTAAAAAGTATCCTCCAAATAATGGGAAAGATGGTAAATTCGAATTTTTTAATTAATAGGAGAGATTTGGCAACAATTTCTTTCCTTAATTTCCGCCTAATTTTGACTGCTCTGCGCAATGTTCGTAAAATGACCATAACTTTCTCCACAAAACTCCGATTTAGATGTTCAAGATACCCACGCGAAGCTCTTTTGAAGACGAAGAGAATGGTGTGTATTAAGCACTGATTGGACTTCAAACTCGTTGCCAGATGGGCTCGAACAGAGGCTGCTGCAACTTGGCTATTTTTGCACATTTTTTCTATCTTTTTCTCTCATTTATCAACAAACACGTCGAAATACCAAAATATATAATATACACAATTTAAGAACATAATTTGCATGATTGATATTTAAAACGAGCCGAATATAGGCCTTAAAAACATGCAAAGACCGTGTTTATTATTGGAGATCTATGGTTTTCGCCCAACATTAATTTAATGGTTTTGGCATTATATGCCGTGAAAGTAGGACATCATGTATAGGGGTGGGTCGATACGATATATCGTATCGAAAACGTCGTATCGTATATCGTATCGAAAATATCGATATGAAAGAATTTCATATCGTTATCGTATCGAAAGTTTCGATATATCGAACTTTCGATATGGAGGATATCTATATCGTTATCGTATCGATATTTCGATATATCGTACCGAAATTCGATATATCAAAAATATCGATACATATCGTATATTCGATATAAACGATATATCGTACCGAAATTCGATATATCGAAAATATTGATATATATCGTATATTCGATATAAAACGATATATCGAAAATATCGATATATATCGTATATTCGATATAAAACGATATATCGCGATATAAGGAAATTCATATCGTTATCGTATCGAAAACTTACGATACGGTATCGTTTCGTATCGAAAATTACGATATATCGAAAATCCGATAATTTTTCGATATTTTTCAATACGATACGAGCAATATATCATTTTTTCGATATTTTTCCCCAGCCCTAATCATGTACATTGACTTAAGGCATCATAGGAATGCAACTATGAACATTATATTGTATGTCGTTATTGTTATGCTATAAATTATATTCTTCGTGCAAATTTATTCGTCCATATGTATGCAATTCAGATTTTATTATAAAAATATTTATAAAATTATCTTTAATTTGATGCATGTTATATGAAAAAATAATTTAAATCAAGAGGGAATTATATAAAATTTAAACTTTTTGAGTTTTTGAGATTTTCAAGGATTGTCAATTGTTATTGAAAGTGACATGTAACATTAAAAAAATCACAAAATCGACAATATTATAGTTACTCGTCAAGTGCATTATCTATGCTACACAAGGACATTATTCAAATGAATCTACGACACAATATCATCGATTATTCTATAACTACAAAAAATGTCAAATGAATCTACAACACAATATCATCGATTATTCTATAACTACAAAATGATTCATTCTCTAATTTACCCTTACTACATAAAATAAATCATACTACTATTATTTCTCAACCACAAATGATCTAGTAGAAATAAGTGCAGTGCTTTTAATTTTGTCACCGCGGCCTTTTTATGTCATTCCATTTATTTCAAATTTTGTAGCTCATACCAGCGGCGGATCCAGGTGGGGTCGGGTGGGGTCGGCCGACCCCACCACCGTCCCCGGAGTGCTCATTGGCCCTAATTAAAAAAGTACTCATTGGCCCTAATTAAATTAATATTTTTTTATTAAAAAAATTATTCTATTATTATTTTTGTTGTTTGGTTCGAGTTCGACCCCACGATATTCAGTTCCTGGATTCGCCATTGCCTCATACCATCAAACTCAAAACGCTATCCCTTGTCAAACTAATTAAGATTATATGCTCCAACATTATGGAAAGTCTTGCTTGAGTTTGACAGATCAAATTCCATCATACCAGGATAAACCCCTACGTACATTGCTAGCGAATTGAGTTACAAATTTACTTCTAATAAATATGCACTTCGTGAATCAGCAAATTTGACCAGATGAAACTTGACCCTTAATTAATTCGTACCCCAAATTTGTGCAATATCATTCAATACTTTAATTTGGGTCCATACTCTATACAAATTGAATGATCTCCTCATAGCATCACACAGTAATTAGGGTCTAGCTAATATAATAATTTAACACATTTATAGGGCTAAAGGAAACACAGATACATTAGATTTATTAAAGCAAGCTTCATTTTCAGAAGGGTTTAGGAGATCTGTAGTTAGAGCTAACTACAGTTAAGCACCCCGGCCCACATCAAAATCCTCTCCCAACATAACACACCATTTCGAAGCTCATAAACCTATCCGAAAATGTCCAAACAGTCTTAACACAGCATAATAACACCTCAGAAAACCCTAATCATAGAAGCAAAACAGATATACTAAGAAGGCACACGACCATAGACTGCAATTGACTAGTACGGTGACACACCGATGTTGGCAGAAGCAAGAAACCCATCTTTCATCATCACTTCATCTCCTTCCTATCAATCAACAATAATATTCAAGAAAACTAATAAAAAAGATTTTTTTTGATGAATTGTGTGAAATCTAGGGTTTATTTAGAGATAGGGTTACCTGTTGGCACACATTTGGTTTCTTCACGGGTTGATCAGACATAAGGCCGAAGTGGATGTGTGGAAAGTGGGCCCACTGGATGCAAGAAAACAAAATAGAAGAAAACACCAAAACAATTTTATGAAAAATAAAAAACCCTAGTTGAAAATTGAAAGAGAGGAAGTGACTTTTATCATAATCTTACATTTTTTGCAGCAGCGCTGAAGGCCTCCCTGTGACTGATATCAGGGTTTCCAGCTTTGATACGCTGGATCTCATCTCTGCAAATAATAATGACAAATTGTGAATTAGTACAATATTTGTCATAAATTTTGATAGATTACAGAATAATCGCAGCCGAGGAACAGATTCCTCATTAAATGAAGCTGCAAAACTACCTAATCTAGGAACACATATGCATATCTTAGCTAAGGGATGAAGTACTAGAAATCAATTTTTTGTATACATTAACAAAAAATGAAATAGAAGTCATTCAACTTACTTGATGAAGCGGTTATAAGCAGAGGGCACTCTCTGTCTTTTCTCCGGGGCTGTGAGAAAGGAAGAAAATGAAAACAAACAATAAAACAAGAAACAGACATTAAAATCACTGTGCTGACAGTTTACTTTACTGATTTCTGTCATCAATATCACTTTTTTCTCATCAGTGCTTCATCATTATCTAATGATTTTCATCTCACTAAAATTTCTTGTGGCCTCACCGTTTCCAAGACGCTATGAATCCCGAGGGACCACCTTAAAAAATTCATTCAAAACTATCTTGAAAGAGCTAAATCAAAACTAAAAAAAAATGAGCGAGGTGAGAGTATTTTTTCAATCGAATTAAAGCTGGTAAAAATGGAAAGACTATTTAGGGTTTTCAGAAATCGATTTTGACATGATGAACAAAGAGCCAAAATAAAAAATTAAGACAAGAAAAGTGGAAATTTGAAGATGAATGTGGCGTACGTCGTTTAACAGCAGGAGGCTTGGGAAGGTCATCGATCTCCCGAAGGAAGAGAGAAGGGTCGAATGGATTGATGGGCAGGTTTGGCGGCGCGTTGGTGCGGATCTCCTCCTGCAGGGATGTGAAATCAAAGAAACCCTAAAAAAGGAAATGGAGGAGAAGGGATTTATTATTTATACCAGGAGATTGTGGGGAGAGAAGAGGGAGTGGGTGAGGTTGGGAGAGGGGAGGAGAGATCCACGCATGTTCACAGAGAGAAGGTTGGAGCAATGCCCGCATCTCACCGTCACTGTCTTGAACAAACTCGTGCAAGGAACACCCACCTATATTAATATATATATATATATATACATATTTATCAGAATTAAAAGAGAGAGATTGAAAGAGAGAGAGAGAGACAGAGATGCAGACGGCGAGGACAGTGTCGCAAAATTTGCAATGGACGTAACAGAGCTGCCCGGAAGGAGAGAGGAGGTGGTGGTCCGGAGCAAAACCAGTTGAAGATGACATTTTCTTTTCTTTTTAATTTTTTTTTTGTGATGGAATTCCGTGAGATTGATTTGATATGACTGATTGATTGACTAGTCGAGGTATGTATAGAGCCGGCTCTATGTGTTTTGCTTTTTTTAACCGCCTTCCCCATGCTTTCTTTTTTTTGGGTTTTGCCTATACCATTTAATTACTGTCTCTCTCTCCACTATCTACATGGTGATGGTCCCATTATTTTCTCACTAAATCTTGAATCATGAGATGTGTGCTTCATTAGATCTCACAATTTGTCTATATCTTATGTCTAATTATCGAATCCAAACTATTACTTGCATGTGGGATTAAGTAGATCATGAATTGTTAAGGTACATCTGCTATAGCTGAGACTAGTGTTCAACTTATTTCATATTCTATTCATCAAAGACAAATTGACTAAGAGAATGAGAATGTGCTGTCTAGATTCTGTTGGAATTTTGTTATTTCAACCATATTATCTTGCGGATGGACACAATTCATCTGAGTATATTTTACCGTAACAATTTTAACAAAAGATTTACAAAGCGAAGATACAGAAATTCCAAATTAAATTGTTAGCTATTGAAATTTTATGATCCTGATTTTGTTTTTATTTTGGTTTTTGGTTATTAGACCAAAGTATCCATCCTATGACCAAGTGCTCGTGCTGTTTGTAGGCACCTCGAATGATGATATAATTGACTCAAGGATTTAATGCTACTTCATATCCAAAGCCAAGTGATCTATCACATGACCATTAAGTTAAGAATAGACGAGTCTAATGTCACTCTACTACACCCCTTGGGTTTTTGTTTTATTTTTTAAGGTCTCATGAATCTCATGATTAGTAGTAGTAATATTTATATAAGTACTTTCACAATATAATGATATATATGTTGATTAATATTAGAGAACTTGAAAAAAATGTTTCATTGTTAGTATAAAATTAATATATCACCAAAATATGTAACACACGTCGAACTCCTAAGGTGATATTCGCCCGGTGTAACAATGATATTATCAATATATGATTATGGATGTCGGTATAGCCTGAAATTTATAGGCTAGCCCAAATAATTCGTCAAATTTTATGAACTAAAGTTCCGTAGGCATAACTTATTTGAACATCGAAACATCTTGATATGTACAAATTTAATGTGATCAAGAGTTTATTTTTTCAGTTCTATCTTATTATTAGATTCTAGAAGCACTCTAGTATATACCTTTGCATGGAGGTAGGGATGTCAATGTAGCCCGTAACTCGTGGGCTGGCCTAAATAGCCCGCCAAATTTATAGGGTTAGGACTGTAAGTTTCTAGCCCCGATAAAATCAAAACCCGATTAGTCGCACTCGATTAACCCGCAACCCGTTAGGGCCAGACCTGAAAATAACTAAAAAAATAACTTTCAATTTTATATTAAATATACAAATTATATATTAAATTTTTATTAATATAATAATTGATAAATAAATTAAAAACTTCAAATTCACTAAAAAAATATTTAAATTTCTAAAACATGCACTAATATTCCATGAAATATCTCAAATATTAGCATTTGATCATGTTTATGATTGAGTTTAGGCATATATCTCAAATATATCATAATTAAATGTTTTACATTGTATGAATTCAACTAATTTTAATCATTATTTATTGGATTGATCGCATGTTAATATTATCGGCAGCAGCCCGATTAACCCGTTGGGCCAGCCCGAAACCCGACCTTTTAGGGTTAGGGTTGAACTTTTATAAGCCGAAAGAAATCACAACCCGATTAGCATACACCCGATTGACCCGCAACCCGAGTAGGGTTGGCCCGAAACCCGACGGGCTAGCCCGATTGACATCCCTACATGGAGGTGTCTATAAAGCACGAGTTACACGCCTTCACGTGGAAAAGAGAAAAGAAATACTAGTAGGTATTAAGAAGTTGTCATTCTAATTAAATATGAAAAACTAAAATTATGCATCTCCCAAAAATCATTAATTATTTTCATCCGAAAACCTATGTGTAATGACCAGTGTTCCAATTGTTTTCAGACATTACTTGTGTTTCCCTAAATCTTAATGTCTTATCCAACAATGTGAACACTTGGCATGCATAAGTTTACACATATTAACATTGTACTATGTTAAATAATTAATAAGTAGTACGTATCCAATATTTGCAATTGAACAAGAATAGAAGTTACTGCGCGCGCAACAAAATTTGCTGTGAAAAAAATGTTTCTGCCTTCACCATCTTCGGGTTTTGAGTTGGATTGGAATATTGAGATTGTTACTCTCTAAACAGTCACTCTAATATAAAATAGGTCAAAATTAAAGAATACCACTAATTTAAAATATTTGAATTATTTACACAGACTTAAATAGTATGTGTGTGAGGGAGGAATGAACAGATTTTTAACAAGGGAAAATAAACATATAAAATCAATGAACCATATATGAATAAATAAAATTAGAATTAGAATTAGAATTTTTACTCATTCTGAAATTTGTATTTTGGTATTTGATAGAAATCCATGGGTTTCATCCTAAAACCAATTATGGATTTCTATCATGATATCAGAGATGAAATAACATGCCTTAATAGGCAGAGAGGGAATTTACATATGGTAAGATACATGCACGATTTACCCTAGCTATAATTGGGGAGGGATCTCCGTAATTGATCTTGTAATCTTTTGCATTAACTCCGTGATATTTGCATATCTTCTAACACTCCCCCTCAAGTTAAGCAAGGGGATTTCTCATTCTTAACTTGCCCAATACTTCATTAAAGCTTCTTGCATCAACAGCCTTTGTGAGGATATCGGCTAGCTGATCCTTCGACCGGACATACGGGAGATCTATCACTCTTCCTTCTATGTTCTCTTTGATGAAATGTCGATCCACCTCGACATGCTTCGTTCGATCGTGCTGTACCAGATTTTCAGATATACTGATGGCTGCTTTGTTGTCACAAAACAATTTACACGGCTCCTTGGACATCAGGCCGAGTTCTGTCAGTAACTTCTTCAGCCATAATATCTCTGTTATCCCACTTTTGATTCCACAAAATTCTGCTTCTGCACTGGATAGAGCTACCACCTTCTGTTTTTTGCTTCTCCAAGTCACCAGATTACCTCCAACGAAGGTAAAGTATCCAGCAGTTGATTTCCGATCATTTGGATTTCCTGCCCAATCTGCATCTGTAAATCCATGTACCTCCAAGTTCCCATGATTTTCGAACAGAATTTCGTGCCCCGGTGTTCCCTTCAAATAGCGCACAATTCTCAAGACTGCTTCCCAGTGATCAACTTGAGATTTTTGCATGAACTGACTGACTACTCCCACGGCGTATGCAATATCGGGTCTCGTGTGAGAGAGATAGATAAGCTTACCCACCAGTCGCTGATATCTTGTTTGATGAGTGAGTTCAGCTCCTTCTGTCAGTCGCAGACCGTGGTTCTGCATCATCGGGGTCTCTGCAGGCTTGCAGTCAAGCATCCCTGTTTCGGCCAAAAGATCAAGAACATACTTCCGTTGATTTATAAAGATCCCCTTCTTCGATCTCATTACTTCAATGCCCAGAAAGTATTTTAATAGGCCCAGGTCCTTCATCTCAAACTCGGTGAATAGATTATCCCTCAACCGTTTGATCTCATCCTCATCATCCCCAGTAAGAATCATGTCGTCCACATAAATAATCAAACATGTGATCTTCTCTTCCCTCATTTTTATGAACAGAGTAGGGATGTCAATGTAACCCGAACCCGCGGGCTGGCCCGAATAACCCGATAAAAATACAGGGTTAGGGTTGTAATTTCGCAGCCCGAATTTAAAATCGGGCCATTCGGGCTGACCCGTTCGGGTTGTCGGGTTAGGCGGGCTGACCCGTTCGGGTTACGGGTCGGCCCGTCGGGTTGAAGGCATCTGCACAACGAGCAGTTTTTGTAACGGTCATAACTTTCTCTACAAAGCTCCGATTGAGGCGTGCTATATATCCACGCGAAGCTCTTTCGAAGACGAAGAGAATGATATGTATTAGAGGTTTATCAGGCTTCAAAATCGCGAGAAACATTGACTCAAACAAAGCTGTTGCACATCCACATATTTTGTGTACATTTTCTAATCAATTTTCTATCATTTCTCAACAAACATGTAAACATACCAAAATATGAAAATATAATCAAAATCATCCAAGACAACTCTCTAAAACCATGCAAAATCCAAATACGTCAACCGATTATATAAGATCACGAAAAAAATCACTATATGGTTCATGGATTCATAAATACTCGTATATAAAAAGCTTTCTTTTAGTGTATTTCCAATATAATAGTGCAAAGTGTTTTGACGGTGCTTCGTCATTGAATTATGCGTACTTTGATGATTCTTAAAATAAAGATAAATTATTATTTGACTTATTTACAGCTGTAATAAATTAAATTTGACCAATCATAATTCAAGAAAACTTAGAGTTACTACAATTAGCTAGCATCTTGATAATTCACTCTTTAACAATTCAAAATATTTTTGTTACATCTACGATGCACCTCTCACGTTATGAAAATTTTATTTAATTTTATACGAATTGATTTATGTTTGAATTTTGAAACAAAGTGTTGATTTATATTTTAAATACATAAACATAAACATATTATTGATAGATATTTTGTAAATAATTATGTAATGAATAAGTTATTTAAATTTAAATAACTTAATCTTTTTTAAAAATATTAAAGAAAATTAAAAATATGTATTTCATTGTTGAATGATTAATTAAAAATATGTATATAATTAAAGAAAATTTAAAATATGTATTATTTTTTGAAAATATTAAAAGAATTAAAAATACGCATTGGCCCGAATAACCCGGTGGGTTAGCCCGAAACCCGAAGGGTTAGGGTTAGGGTCGAAATTTTATAACCCGAAAAAATCATAACCCGAATAGCCCGTATCCGAATGGCCCGACAACCCGAACGGGTTGGCCCGATTGACATCCCTAGAACAGAGTATGGTCAGAGTTACTCTGTTCGTATCCATATTTCTTCATCACCTCTGTAAATCTTCCAAACCATGCTCTTGGTGACTGCTTCAAACCATACAACGTCTTCTTGAGTTTGCACACTTCTCCCCTTCTGAACTCTGCATCGAACCCTGGTGGAGCTTCCATATAGATTGGTCGTGTCAGCTCTCCATGCAAGAACGCATTGGTAACATCAAACTGATGTAGGGGCCAGTTTTTTGTTGCTGCAATAGAGAACAATACGCGGATCGTGTTCATCTTTGCTACTGGTGAGAAGGTCTCGGCATAATCTACCCCATAGGTTTGTGTATATCCCTTTGCCACCAGTCTCGCTTTATAGCGATCAATCGATCCATCTGGTTTCCTCTTGATTGTAAAGACCCAGCGGCACCCCACTGGTCTAGATCCCTCTGGCCTTCGACAGACTTCCCATGTCTTATTCTTCATTAGTGCCTTCATTTCCACCATCATCGTTTCCTTCCAATGTGGGATCTTTACTGCCTCCTCTGCAGTCCGGGGAAGTTCTTCTTCCTCGTACAAAGCGGTCATAAAAGCCTTTGCCATCTTGGTCAGATTTGCCGATGCAAAGTTTCCCACTGAATATCTGCTCTTCTTTGATATACGCTCGGGACTGTATCGTTTAGGTGGAACACCCCTTGTACTCCTCTCTGGAAGTATATACTGTCCTGTGTCCCCATCAATTGCAGCACTCTCCGTGGGTTCTACATCAGCATCGTTAGGAACAATTGTACTATTGACATTGGTTTCAGTGTTTACCTTGGATATCACTGGAGGAGGATGTTCAGACGTGGGTGACTGGGGAGACTCCGCCGGTGACAAGACGAGCTCGGCGACAGCGCTAGTTGTCTCTGTTGGTTCCACCACAGATTCGCTTGGTAGTGGCACAAACCAATTTAGGGGTCCACTTGACCTATCAATTATTCCACTCTCCCCCTGACCACTAAAATTGGTGTAGAAGTATTCGCATTCTAAGAAGTTGCAGTTCATTGTCGTTATAATCTTCCTAGACGATGGGTCGTAACACCTATATCCCTTCTGATTTATTCCATACCCCAAGAAAACACATTTTAGGGCGCACGCGGAAAATTTTGTTCGTTCGTGTTTAGGGACATGGACATACACCGAGCATCCAAAGATTTTAAGGGGTAGGGTAAGAGGTTCAGGCACATCGGCTAGGGAAGACAAGAGGTTTAATGGGGTTTTCATGTTTAAGATTTTTTTAGGGAGACGGTTTACCAAATAAACAGAGGTAGCAACTGCTTCAGGCCACAAAAATTTTAGAACTTTTGAGTAAAAAATAAGGCACGTGTGATTTCCAAAATAATCCTATTCTTCCTTTCGGCTACTCCGTTTTGTTCGGGGGTATAAGGGCACGAGGTTTGATGAACTAACCCGTTGTCTGTGAAAAAGTTTGACATGTCCTTGTTAACGAACTCCCTCCCATTGTCAGACCTAATAATTTTTATAGTTGTCTGAAACTGAGTTTTGATTAGTTTGTAAAACAAAACAAAATTTTCAAAGACTTCAGATTTATTTTTCAAAAAATACACCCACGTCATTCTTGAGCAATCATCCACAAATAATACGAAATATCGAAAACCATGATCCCCAGTAACGGGCGCAGGGCCCCAAACATCAGCATGCACAAGTGAAAAAAGACTCTTAACACGAGTTTCAGTAGATTTAAATGACTGTCTGTGGCTTTTCGCCAAAACACATGACTCACAATCAAAATCCTTAATATGCGAAAAATTCGGGTAAAGAAGTTTAAGATAACCAAGAGATGGGTGACCTAGATGTCTGTGCAACAACCAAACGTCTCGAGTAGCAGATCCGTGAGCCAACATCGCGGCACTGCCTTGGTGAGCCATCTCGTCGACATAGTAGAGGCCTTGACGCTCAGTGCCACGCCCAATTATCCTCCTCGTCCTGATATCTTGTAAAACACAGAAATTTGGATGCATCAGTAGTGTACAATTTAATTCCTTTGTGGCGTGACTAATCGACATCAATTTATGAGACAGCTTGGGCACATAAAGACAATTTGATAATGTCAGTGTCGGAGAAATTTCAATAGTTCCACTCCCCTCTACTGAAGTAAATTCCCCGTCAGCAGTCTGTATTTGACTTTTCATAGTTCCACAAAATCCTGCCTATCATGAGTCATAGTATCAGTTGCCCCGCAATAAAAAATCCACCGATTATCTTTTTCCCTAGACTTATGTCGCACCGCACATGCAATGGGCAGGTCATGCAAAATTTCAAACCTATTGGGGCTAACATACAACTCATCACACAATATGGGGTCTGTTTTCGAATTAGCTACATTTCGGGGGGCAGACTGTAAATTCTTGTAGTCGAATGGGGCCTGATTCGAATTAACCAAAGTTTGGGGGCGGATTGCATAGAATGGGGTTCAATGTGTAATTCATCAAAAGTTTGAGGCATATATGAAAAATAATATGGGCTAGGTTTAGAAAACCCTAGCCCATTATCTCCTTCGTTGCCTCTCTCAATTTCGCCGACTCGTCCGGCGAATGCTGCCTGGCCGACTTCCTCCGTCCGTCTGTCGCCGCCGCCGTGTGGAGTGACACCGTCAGTACTCCGTCCACGGGTGGTATTCTCTGTTCCACTCGTTTCCTCCATGCCGATAGCCAATCTGGCCTTCCCTTTTTGGCTCTCCTCCCACCACTCCGGGAATCCGATCAATTTGAAGCAATTCTCACGGGTATGTTTGTTCATCCCACAATTCGAACACCATAGTTTGGATTTGTCTGGCTTGGTGGCTCCGCGGCGGCTGTTGGTGGCTGCGGACGGTTGTATTTGGCAGTTCTGTGGTGGCTGCGCTGGTTGTGTTTGGGGATGGGTCTGGAATCGGGTTTGTCGAGCCCCAAATCCGAGTCCCACCCCGTTGGCTGCTGCTGTGGTTGTGTCGGTATTGACCGACAGCATGATCTTGAGCCGGACGACTTCTCGCTTGATCCAGCCGTAGGCAACGTCCACTGGGGGGGTTGGACTCTCCTTGAGGATGTCTCGCCTTGTTCCTTCGAATTGGGAGTTCAATCCCGCCAGAAACTTGTACAATCTCTTTTGATTGGTGATTTCTCGATACTCACATATTCCCTTGTCATAGCAGGTAATGGTTTTGGTTTGGCATTGATCAATCTCGATCCACACCCCGTGTAGTGTTCTCCAGTAAGTCTCCAGATCCATGTCACCTTGGACAATCCGGCTGACCTTGTCCTCCAGGTCATATATCAGGTAAGAGTCCGACGTACTCTGGTACGTTATGGCCAAGCTATCCCAAATCGCCTTCGCACTTTGATGGTGTGCGAAATCTGCCAAGATTTCAATCTCCATATTGTCAACGATCCAGGAGAAGACCACTAAATCGGTCTCCTCCCACTCCAGATACTCTTTATCGGTAGGTTTCGGGGGTTCCGGTACCCCGGTAATGTGCCGCAGTGCTCGTCGGCTTCCGATGGCTACCCGCATCAGTCGGGCACATAGTGCATAATTTCTCCCATTTACCTTGAATGCAACTGTTACATTCTTGCTTGCATTTAGTTTGAGATCGCCAGTCTTGACGTCTTCTCCTTCTGCCATTTCAGGTTTCGATTCGTCCGTCACCGCCTTCTGGTCGGGAAATGTAATTGGGCAGTGATGAGGTTATATTCTGAGCCCTTGAATTCTTTGAATTTTCGGTGGCTCTGATGCCATGTTGAAGGGAGAAAATATATTCATATATTGTATGTTTACAGTAGAGGAAATAACATGCCTTAATAGGCAGAGAGGGAATTTACATATGGTAAGATACATGCACGATTTACCCTAACTATAATTGGGGAGGGATCTCTGTAATTGATCTTGTAATCTTTTGCATTAACTCCGTGATATTTGCATATCTTCTAACAGTATTGCCTTAATCCATCAATAGTTTATTTTAATTATTTACACTAATTATTAGTAGTATTATTTGGGAAAATACGAATGTGAGTGAAAGAGAGAAGCACAAACATATAACAAGAGATGAACAAACATGTATTGAAGAGATAATGAACAAATGGAGTATACATTAAGTACCATTTACGCGTGTCATCCTTCCGAAGGAACATCGTTCCAATTTTATCGGAGTATAAAATACGAATAGGCACACAAAATCACTGAATAAGAGATTGAATGATAAAAACAATAGTATTTTTCTACTACTTCTTATGGGATTCAAACTCTGGTATTGCATTAAACCTTTAAGGAGATGCATCTATTGTAGATTTTTGTGATCATAGAGCTAAAAATGATTCTCTAGATTTGTGATTTTGACCCGATCCTCTTCCTATATGTATGTGTGTGTTATATGCATATATATAAGGCTAAATTATAATGGAAACAATATTTTCGGTGAAAAGAGGAGAACACTGTAGTGAACGTAATAAACTGCATTAAACAAAATGGAATTCCTCATGGAAGTTGATCTCAAGTACATCTGTGCATACATTTACTATAAATCTTCGCGATCATTTTTTTTAAAATAATTATATTTTGGCAATTGTTAAGAAAGATCATCTAATCTTTTCCTTTGAAGGAGATTATTAATTCGTTACTTATACACTTATAATAGCCTGCACATATTACAAATTTATACGTGCACGTGTTTCAGAGGAAATTATATAGATTAATTTGGACTCCCATCCCTCTCAACGTTAATATCAAAATCAGTGGGTCAAATTATGAATGAATTCTTGAGATTATAAAAAATTACATATAATTAGTTAGGTTAAAAAACATGGTGATATATATTTCCAGTTTATATGTACAAGTTGTCGATTGTACATATATATAGATCTAAATACATGTGTGTGTGTGTGAGAGAGAGAGAGAGAGAGGATAGAGATGATGCGGCAGATGTGGGGGAGAGGGAGTGAGAAAAGGACGTGTGCATGGGCCTCATTATTCACCAGTTATTTTCGCAGTTAAGAGCATCGCCTTTTCTACATACATAAGAGATAAGACATACATGATACAACCCTCTTTTCTCGTTTCCCAATTTACTATTCTTATATGCATATACTCCATCTTTTATTCTACTCTAATTAAATCGTCTACTATGTGTTTGTAGGGTTATATTTGTCCATATGCATCGTATTAAACCTTTCTATCCTATTAAAGGAAACAATTAATTTGTAACGTTGATCTTGTTTGATCTTAATCTGAGTGATATGTCGCTGATTGTTGTGGTAGAGATCATTTTAATAGCATTACCAATAGATAGGCCCATCTAAAGCGTCTATCTTTTTCTTTTTCTTTTTTCCTATTTCCACATCAGCATTTTACCCTTTTTCCCTACTGTGGAAGGGCCTATCTCAGGGCGTATTCCACTTCCCATCTTATTTCAATATCACCATTATTTCTATATTTCATTTTTAATTGTTGGTATCAAATAAAATGAGATAAAATGACAAATAAAAATAAATTCAAAACAAATAAATTATAAGCATACATACTTAAATTTAAAATAAAAGAAACATCCTACATTAAAAAAAAGATAATAAAAAAGAAGTATAGTGAGAATGAAGGGGTGAATGTAAATAATGGGGTATGGGGTATATACAGAGCGTTAAAAATAATTTTGAAAAAAAAATAAAAAATAAATTACACTATAGGGCCGATCATTGACCCTATCCCCGCAATGGGGGGTTGATCATGGCCCTATGTCATCGGCCATGGCTGATTGATCGGCCTTTTGGGAGAGAGAAGGAGCCGATTATCGGCCCCACTTCCACAGTGGGGGCCGATCGGGGGCCAATCATGGGCTCTGGTGATCGGCCCTCATTGGTATTGCTCTAATGTGATAGGTTGATCAATTGATTATTTTGGTGCGATCTCTACCATGTATTTAACTAAGTATAATTGATTAATTCGTAAATGATATGCTTTGTCGTGATGTTATATGTATCTTCTTTAGTAAGAACAAGATGATGTTGGAAACTTGATTTTGTAAATATCTAGATATTATACAAATATCTAGATATTATAGAATGATCTACAATTAGGGATGAAAAATATCTAGATATTTTGGAAGAATTAACTAGAGATAGAATTCTCTAGAATATAGTAGATGTTATCTAAAAATATCTAGATTTTTATGGAGAAAAATCTAGATATTTAGAATATAAAAAGAATTAAGTAGAAAATTCTAGAATGTGTTAGGATGCCTATAAATAGGGGCGAGTTGTAACATTTTGAATAAGTTGAGAAGTTGAGAGAATTTGAGAAATAAAGAGTGTCTTAGTTTTGCCCACACAAACATCTCATAAATCACTTCCTAAATATTCCACCCATTGTCCCCTCAAATATTTCCTCCAAACTAAAATACTCCTCCAACATATATCTTATATATTCCAACAAATGATAGATCGTGAAGTTATGTTACCAAGCGTTCATCGAAAACAAGATATATTTTGTTGTTTGCGAATTCGAAACTAAATGTTCATTCATTCGTTATGCATGCCTGACCAGTTTGGTAAATATTTGAATAGATAACAATAATCAACCATTAGAGATATGTATAGAATCATATGCACTAAAAGTATGTATGAGTATCATATGCACTAAGACTAAAATACAATCTCTAAGTACTCCAATAAGACCTCAGACACTATTCAAGCTACAAAATTTTTGGATTGGTTTAAGTTAAACTAGAGCAGCAAATAACTAAAAGAAATTAAATTGACATCATTATAAGTAGAGAGAATTCTAGGGGCATTGATTTCCTCGACTCTTGATATTGTTCATATTATAAATCCAATCTAGGTCATTCTACATATCCACTACAATCTAGCGGGTCGCTGGGTTGACAGTTATGCGAAGTCAACAAGTCGAAGAGCCCTCTTTGGACTATCGACAACATCCTAACATGTTGCTGAGTTGGCATGCTTTGTTAACTTAGTAGGTCGTTAGCTGGTGTAATACGAAAGGTATACCTTTGAAGCCAATGTTGTGTTGACAATATTGCTATCAAGTGTTACTAAACAAAAGGTGTGGGAAATATTTGCAAAGATGAACACAAAAAAGCCAGTACTATAATTTTTTTCAAGTGAAAATTATTTGGGATGTTCAATCAAGTATCCCATAGATACCGAACCCTAAAAGTGGTCATCTCGTGCATTCGATATCTGTCCTGAATCACTATTCGAGTATCTAACTTCCAATCTGCATATCTGACCTCGATCCTAATAACCCAATTTCACTATGTGTGGGACCAAATATTCTTCAAGCAATCCGTATGAGTTATAAGTTCAAATTTCAAGCAATCCATGAAATTTCCTGAATTAGTCAACAGATAATTTTCATGAATCAAAATCAACGAGAGAGAGAATGGAGATAAAAGTGTTTATTTAATAATGATGGATCAATTTTTTTCGAGGGCCATCTTTCATACCAAAAGCAAAGGTTAGTTTCTATATTTCTAAAAAGTTAGTAAATAACTAACGTAAAAAGAAATGAAATGCTCACAAGGTGAATATCAATAGGCATTTGAAACGGTGTTACAACTTACAACTACTTTATTTATTTATTTATTTATTTATTTTGTTTTTGTGATTTGACTGATCGATCAGACACACAGAC
Organism: Salvia splendens; assembly: GCF_004379255.2. Lineage (NCBI taxonomy): Eukaryota > Viridiplantae > Streptophyta > Magnoliopsida > Lamiales > Lamiaceae > Salvia > Salvia splendens. Next base: position 40,894,394 of record NC_056032.1, on the reverse strand, counting down.
GAAATTGTCAGTGAAAGCTGAAGACATAGATATCTTTTCATTACTGTACAGCAATTTGTCTTTACATTATTTTCTGTGCTGTTCATTTTAGTTGTGTGGGTTACTTAATTACAACCAAAAAGAGTATAAAATAGCTATGCATGCATGCGGTGCTTCCCGACTATATATGATAAATATATTTAGCATCAATCCTATTTTGTGTCCTTAACTCTAAAAATTATTCTTGAATTATGCCTTTCTTAAAAACCCTAACTTTGTCAAAATTTTGATTTATGTCAAGTTTTATATATTTCAGTGAAGAAATAACGAGTTAGTAATTTACAGGAGCCCGAGATGAGAGCACCTAAAAATAAAATCAGCTGCAAGTAGTAATGACACACTACTATTAATAAATTCCGATGACATTAAACCCAATTTTTCATATATTGTTAGACCAATATTTAGTTCATGTAAAAAAATTATTGTATTATCCTAAAATTAGTAATCATAAATAAAATATGCTGCAATTAATAAATATAAAATAAATTACTCCCTTCATCCTCTAAAAATAGGAACTTTAGAAACAACACAAGTTTTAAAGCAAAATTGGTAAAGAAAGGGAGATATAGAAATAAAAGTATGTTAGTGGAAAATTGGTCCCACCTTATTTACATGAGAAAGAAATTTCCTTAAATAGAAAGTTTCTATTTTAAGGCACGGATCAAAAGGAAGAGTCTTTATTTACAGGGAACGGGGTACAAAACAAACAATTTAGTAGGCATAACACTTTACATTATTTTCTGTGCTGTTCATTTTAGTTGTGTGGTTTACTTAATTACAACCAAAAAGAGTAGAAAATAGCTATGCATGCATGCGGTGCTTCCCGACTATATATGACTCCGCGTTTCGTGCCGGCGGAACGGAACCAGCGCGCGACGCGTTGCGGAGGTGCGTTCCGTCTCCGTGTCGTGCCCACGCCGTCGCGGGTGCCGTCGCCACGAGACGCGGCACGGCTTGTGTCGCCACGCGCTTCGGCGACGTGGCTCGCCCTGCGTCGTGCGTGACGCCCACTCGCCGGCCCGCTAGAAATTCGTATTAGCCCATATATATTTGATGGGCTTGCGAATTTATGAAACTCATTCTTGGTTATCTCTATTTTATAGAGACATCCTTGAATGTTTTATGTTCCATTTTCGATGTGGGACAAACTCATTCTTGGTTATCTCTATTTTATAGAGACATCCTTAAATGTTTTATGTTCCACTTTCGATGTGGGACAAACTCATTCTTGGTTGTCTCTATTTTATAGAGACATCCTTGAATGTTTTATGTTCCACTTTCGATGTGGGACAAACTTATTCTTGGTTGTCTCTATAAAATTGTATTTTAAATTATGTCATTTTTTATTTTTTTAGGATTTTAATTATGTCTTTTTCTATTTTTTTGAATTTTAAGTTGTAATGTTATTTTAATTTTAATGAAGTGTGTTTGTTTTAATTGAATTGGGTTGGAAATAAAAATAAAAAATGAAATTGAATGAATAGTAATTTAAGGAACGGTTAAGGAACGGATAAGAAACAGAGGGTTGCAGGTTTCGTTCCTTAGTTAAGGAATGGAGTAAAAAAGTACAGTGAGGCCCGCAAATAGTAGTTTAAGGAACGGTTTAGGAATGGTGGGGGAACAGCGTTGTGGATGGCCTGATAAATATATTTAGCATTAATCCTATTTTGTGTCCTTAACTCTAAAAAATATTCTTGACTTATGCCTTTCTTAAAAACCCTAACTTTGTCAAAATTTTGATTTATGTCAAGTTTTAGATATTTCAGTGAAGAAATAACGAGTTAGTAATTTACAGGTGCCCGAGATGAGAGCACCTAAAAATAAAATCAGCTGCAAGTAGTAATGACACACTACTATTAATAAATTCCAATGACATTAAACCCAATTTTTCATATATTGTTAGATCAATATTTAGTTCATGTAAAAAAATTATTGTATTATCCTAAAATTAGTAATCATAAATAAAATATGCTACAATTAAAAAATATAAAATAAATTACTCCCTTCATTCTCTAAAAATAGGAACTTTAGAAACAACACGTGTTTTAATGCAAAATTAGTAAAGAAAGAGAGATATAGAAATAAAAGTATGTTAGTGGAAAATTGGTCCCACCTTATTTAGATGAGAAAGAAATTTCCTTAAATAGAAAGTTTCTATTTTAAGGAACGGATCAAAAGGAAGAGTCTTTATTTACAGGGAAGGGGTACAAAACAAACAATTTAGTAGGCATAACACTTTCATGCAACGAACAGGTCATGAGTTTGAGTTATCATGACCTCAAAGATAAATGAAGAACTGTTATTGATGATATGTAACAAACTAAAAAAAAACATAGGCAAACAAAAAAGAAAAAAGCAAACAAAGAAATGATGAAAGAAAAAAGGAGAATCATAAGAAAAATCTAATTTGAAAAAAAAATTAAAATAATTATGTAAAACAAACCCTGAGAGTTGATGAATAAGTGCACTTGTAAAAATGCCATATTTCGTAAAGAATGTGAAATTTATGTAATTTTAAGTGAATCAACCTCTGACTTTGGATTTTGGCAAAATTTGCATGAAAGTCAGTTACTTAACAAATAAATTACTACTTTCTCTTCCTCTTCTCCTCTTAACGAAAAATTGTTTCTTAAGTATTTTGGTATGTCCATTAAAATTGGTCTCATTTTCTTTCTTTATCTGATTTTATTTATTTATTTTAATTTTTCTTTCTCTTAATTTACCTATGATATGCTGAAACTCGTAGCATCCACGAATAAAACTATTTTTTCATAAACGGAATGAGTAGTTTTTAGCTAGTTGACTAACGGATCAAGTTCAACCAACTAGTTGATTTGGCAATAGTGGAAATGTCAACCGGCTAGATCACGACTACATGATATGTTGAGGAATTAGTATCAAGAGTGTCCTTGAATTCTATGCAAAGTTTGTCCAATCCAATCTCTTCATTTTCAATCTAGTTTGAACATTTTTTTTATAAAAACTAGACATTTACCATATACTTATGAGAGTGGATTTTTCTAAAAGAAAAAAAAAAGTAATACTAGTACTTAAAACTATAGAATAGGAATCAGTTCTCACTCCAAGCATATAGTGTGCGCGTATCTCCGGTGTATGTCTCCTAAAAATAGTTTTTTTTATTAATCTTTGTCCGTCCACCAAAATTAGTAAACTTCTATTTTTTATTTTACAATACATTATATCATTTCATTTACTAGAAATTATAAAACATAAAAAGTGAAACATGAATAGTAAATTATACATGCATTCCCAACAACCCCTCTCTCTTAATTCTAACATTTTGTGATCCATTGCCTTCGCATACCAAAAAAATTCTCTCTACAAATCATCATCCTCCAACTTTTGTTTATTGCATTTATCGTCAATCATCTAAGATGCAGGCCATGGAAATTTAAAAATAAATCAGATTTAGGTTATATTAACCTCTTGTTCGTTTTCGTATATTTATATAAAGATTTTAAAATTGTCTTCACACAAATATACTCCATATGTTAGAGGATCTAATCAAATAAAAACATCCAACCGTAGCATTACGAAGCGCATAATCTCTGCCAGTGCATCTAAATAAGTTCATACATTCTGAATAGAGTATTTAATAATTTAATTTCTGCAAACATCGACAGCAGTTAATGAATGAAACATGTTTTTAGCATCTCAACCTCATCAGTAGGCTTATCTTTCCTGTGTACATTTACATGCCATTATATATATATATATATATATATATATATATATATATATATATATATATATATAGGGTCTTAATCTACCAAAATACACCCTTAAGTCCAAAAATACAGACTAAATCTGAAGCGTTGGATCTGACTATGGGCGGCCAGGATTTAGGCTTGACCATCATAAATTTATGTCATAATAAGGTATAATGGAGTCATAAAAGGGTAAAATTGGGAAAAAAACATGCCCAGACGATCCGTTTTTCTTCGCGGATTTCATGGAATCACCACTCCATACGCCATTACGCTGATTGTTCGGTTCCCGCCTCTTCACTTCGTCTCTCCCCAAAAATATATCTAACGCCACAAAAAACCCTAATCACCAAAATCAAACATTACTTCTGTAATTTCTGAAGCGGCACAACATTTACTAGCTCCAACCACTCTTTGTTCAGTCGAAGAGGCGACCGATAGTTCACCGACATCAGCCAGCCACAATACACGCTCCAGCACATACAATCTTTCCCGAACCACCAAGCACCGAACGGGAAAATCAGACAATTAGCCACGAAAATGGTGAATACTCGAGCCAGCGGTGGTCAATTAAATATTTATATTATAAGCCTTAGACGACTTAATTTCTTATTATGGCCACATCCATATGTTATTATGACTTAGATTATTGTATTTTCATACCCTGACGTATCCATTTAATTGTTTATATTGTATCACTATTATGACCCAGCAGTGATCAATTAAATATTTATATTATAAGCCTTAAGTGGAATAGATTTCAAGTAATCCACAAAAAATAATGTAGAATAATAGACAACCATTTGGGTCATACTAATCAATGTTATGTGTCATAACAAGAGTATGTTAAAATAGGGTGAAACTATAACTAAATTCAATTCATAACACATGATTATGTTTTATAACTCAAAAGATGAATGTATTCTAATGTGTCATAACAAACAAAAACAGGTCATGGTCATATAATGTGTTTTTAGAGTAATTCCATCATACGGTTTTCTTATTAAAAGTGTTTTTTTCAAAATGTGGTGCTGTAAACAGTAAACCGTATAGATTTCAAGTAATCCACAAAAAATAATGTAGAATAATAGACAACCATTTGGGTCATACTAATCAATGTTATGTGTCATAACAAGAGTATGTTAAAATAGGGTGAAACTATAACTAAATTCAATTCATAACACATGATTATGTTTTATAACTCAAAAGATGAATGTATTCTAATGTGTCATAACAAACAAAAAATAGGTCATGGTCATATAAATGTAACATTACGCATAATAATATGCATAACTACATTCAGTGTAATATGGTATGCAAATTTAACGGAGGATTGAAGAAGAATAATTAAGGGCTATTAAAATCAACTAGAGAGCAGTTAGAGGAGAGAATACAATACAAGATAATAGGAATTAGTATAACTACCTATATAAAGTAATTTACTTAATTAGCCTTTATCGATTAAAAATGATTAAAATATTAATATCCCAAAATTAAATCAGGCCGTTCATTAATCTAATCTTAAGATTAGATTGAATAATCCAATGGACATAATTTGGTCTGCAATTCTTGGTTTAAGGACATTTTTGTTTTGATCAAATACCTATATATATATATATATATATATATATAGCTCGACAAGTACCTTTCACTTTAAAATCTATACATACAGATTCCACACACACACACACACACACATATATATATATATATATATATATATATATAGGGTCCTGTTAGGTTGAGATTATTTAGCTAAATTGAGAAATGAGATGCAATCTCAGCCACTAATCCACAAGATTAACGAAATGTCAACAGCTATCACATTATGTCAACACGGGGGTATAAGTGTCATTTCATGTTTTAATGTGTCGGATTGTTGACATAGCTTGTATGTCTAGTTGACATGACTTATAATTGTTGTTGACATGGTTTCTATGTGTAGTTGACATGGTTGTACGTGTAGTTGACATGGCTTGTAATACAGTTGACATAGCTTGTACGTGTAGTTGACACGATATGTACCGTAGTTGACATGACATGTCAATATTCTATACAATCTCATCTACCAAATTGGTATTTTATGGAGTTGTCTTACGAAGCTCAAGGTATGTTCTCATGCTAATTCCACAAATGTCAGCAAAAAACATCACATAATGTATTCATAAATTTCAAAGAAATGTCACTAGCAACGCAAATGTCAATATGTCAACAGACCTCCAAAGGCACCTACAAAATGTCATCCTAAATTTTCATCTTCAATTCACAATGTCAACAAACCAGCATCTCCTACATTTCAACATGTCAACAGCAAATGTCTACAACTGAAGTTTCAATATAATGTCAACAGCAAATTTGTTCACCCAAAAACCAACAACCAATGCCGCAGATTTTCAACAAATAAACAACATCCGAGAAACGCCGCAGAGACAGAATCAATGCTCAACTCTCCGCAAACTCATCCCTAAATTGCTCAACTCTCCGCAAACTCATCCCTAAATCTGAAAAGGTATTTTCCCTTCTTTCTCTGTCTCTCTCGAATCGAATCAAAATTCTCACGGAATTGACCGATTCCGATCAATATAGATGGACAAGGCGACGCCATTGGGGCACGTGGTGGATCACGTGAAGGAGCAGCGGTAGAGGGCGAAGGAGGCAAGCAAAATCAGCAGCGGCGTGCCGAGCGAGATCGACGAGGTAATCGTCGATCAGATTGAAGACGGATCGGAGCAGATCAAGTCGTCGATCTGTTGCGACGATCGGCCGGAGCTCTTCACGGAGATCGGGAGCGCTCTGAAAGCGCTGGAAGCCACCATTGTTGAAGCCAACATCTCGAAGCACACACACCAGCACCCTCACAATCCCTAATTAAAATATGAAATTACCATTCTGTCCTTTTATAATTAATTAATCTAAAAATATTTTTCATGTGGCAAATTCTGGACCACTCATTTAATAAAAATGAGTGGCTGAGATTGCATCTCATTTCTCAATTAGCCTAAAAAACTCAATTGATCATGGACCTATATATATATATATATATATATATATATATATATATATATATATATATATATATATACCCTATATAGGGAGATGATCAAAATAAGTATGTGTTTAAATCCAGAAATGCAGACCAAATCTCAGCCTTAGGATTAGATGATCTAATGGTCAATAATTAACCAAAAACACGGAAGGTCATAATTAAGCAGTTTTAGGTCATATTATAAGATTTGAGTTTAATGTCATGTTAAGATAATTTTAGGTCATACTTGGTTAATATGACCTAAAAATATACTAACCATGACCTAAAAATACCCTAAGCATGATATTGTTCTGCGTTTCTGTATTTAAATCTAGTTTTCATAGATCAAAACCCTATATATATATATATATATATATATATATATATATGTGTGTGAGAGAGGCATGATTTTGGGATCTGAAACCTCTATTATGAGGATCCACAGAGGAGTCGGAGCATGGTGTCAGCACCACATACATGTTTTCATGCATCAGACATAGCAAAGTCCTTATTTTACAGTGCATACACCATATCTACACTAAATTACATTTAAATCAAGAGTGGACTCCAATCTGTTTGTTTTCCCGGTCAACACTAGCTAAATATAAAAAAAACCCTACTAATTTCCACATTCAGGTACTGTATAATAATGTATTCCACACTTTAATTTAATTCATGAAGAGAGTGGGAGAAGAGAGGGTAAAAAATGAATAACATGTAAATGTAGGTAGCAAAGAGTTTGGGCCAAGGACATGCATGGTACCACCAATTGATTAAAGTGAGGGCATAATAAATGAGCTCTTTCTTCTTTTGTGCTAAGAAACTAATGGAATTCCAATTTAATGAAGGAGAATAGATTCATTCTAATTGAAGGAGTGACGCATAATGGTTGTGCGTCGTTCTTAATGAAACGCACAACCCTTATGCGTCGTTAATTAAAGACGCACAAGGATTATGCGTCGCTTAACGACGCATAAGGGTTGTGCGTCGATCTTGAACACGCACAATGGTTATGCGTCTCTAAGGCGGCTTTTAACTCCCTCCAGGCAGACGCAGATCACATAACGCACCTTCACACACTTTCATTTCCTCTCTCGGCGATTTCCGGCGTTTTCAGACGATTTCCGGCGATTTCTCCATAAGATCCGGTAATTTGTTCATCAATTTAGCTACATTCATCATTATTCATGTTTATTGTGCTTTCATTTGTTAGTTTTACCCAATTTATACAAATTAGGGCTTGTAGGAAAATGTCAATAATTGTCGTTGTTTTATATGTTTTTGATGCAGAAATCATGCAAGTATTTGTGAGTTTGTATTGGGGTGGTAGAGTAGTTCAACTACCACATATGGGTATTGGTTATGACCCACCTCGTGCGAGGAGCTCCATCATATTAAATTCAGGTGTTTCCTATTATGAGTTGGTAGCAATGATCTGTGATGCGATGGGAATAGATATGAACCAACACACAATTGAATTATTATGGAGACAATGTATAGTCTATGGTTCCGGTATGAGTTATACATGTTCTGTGATTCGCAATGATGATAGTGTAATGTTTATGTTCAACAATGCTCAAAATTCAAGTGGGTGTATTGAATTATTTGTTGAGTATTCACCGGTGAGGAGTGCAGAAATCCCACCAGTTGTTGATTATGGTATTGGAGCATCTGCGAGGTTTGAACAAATGAGTTTTGACTGTGGTATTGGATCATCTGCGAGGGTGGACCAAATGAATGAGCAGAGAGATGTTGTAGATGTTGCTGATGTTGGTGTTGGATTGAATGATGAGGTAGATGATGCAGATGATCTTGATGAGCCAAGGCCACTATCCGAGACAGAGCCAGACCCCGATCTCAGTGATGGTGATGGTGCTGATGATGTCGGTGCTAGTTCTGATGATGAGATAGTACCATGTAAACCTGTTATGCAAGGTGAACAATCACTTCCGGAATACAATCCTATTGGGTTTAGATTCTTTCGTGAATTACCAAGTCGTCCTTCTGGAGTATCGGATGATGTAGGTGGTAATGAACACAGCCTTTTGTATTGGAATGAGAATGAGCCGCATCGGATTGTGTTGGGAACAAAATTTGATTCCAAGCTACACGTGAAGACTGCTATAACTATGTGGAGTTTGTGGAATGAAAAACAGTTTAAGGTTGTCGAGAGCAAATTAAGAAGGTGGCATGTTGTATGCAAATTTCCAGCAGGAACGACAGTAACAGGGGCAGGCATCATCAGCACCACCGACGCTGAAAAGGCGAGGGAATGTAAGTGGGAGGTTTCAGTTACACAAAGGTCGCATGACGATATGTGGGAAGTTAGGAAGTGGAAGAATCGACATACCTGTATAGGCCATCGTGCTAATAGAGATCATGCTAACTTTTCATCCCCAATGATAGCTCTGTTGATTCGACATCATGTGCGACAATGTGCCGATTTCAAGGTCTTCTAAATAATAGCTGATATTCAAGACAGATTTGGTGTGTTAATCAGTTATAAGAAGGCGTGGTATGCAAAGAGAAAGGCTATAGAGTTTGTATACGGTGGATGGGAGGAATCGTTTAGGCAGTTGCCAAGCTACATGTTTGAACTCCAGTCACAGAATATGGGCACAATTGTTGAGTGGAAGCATAACGATCTGTTGAGTCAGAGGCGTACAATGGTGTTCAACTATGTTTTCTGGGCATTTGGGCCTGCAATACATGCGTTCCAGAAGGCCGCACCGGTGTTAACAGTGGACGGGACTCACCTCCGAGGAAGATTTAAAGGTAAGTTGCTTGTTGCTTGTGGTTTTGATGCTAACAAGACATGCTTGCCTATTGCATATGCTGTGGTAGATGAAGAAACCAATGACAGTTGGTCGTGGTTTTTGGATCATGTCAGAACTTATGTAGTGAAATACGAGAGGGAGGTGTGCATTATATCAGATAGGCATAAAGGACTCTTGAATGCAATGGAGTCTGAAATCATGACTAGGGCCCCGCAGATACACCACAATTTTTGTTTGCTTCATGTGAGGGCAAATGTGTTGAAGAAGCACAAGGGCCCCAATGTGAAGGCCATTATATGGAAGTTGGGGGTCAGTTCTTAGGAACGTAAATTTGCCAGAAGACGTCGAGCACTATATGATGTCAACAGTGGTGCGGTTCGAATGCTGAATAGGATTACTAAAGAATGTTGGTCACTGTGCTACGATGGTGGACTTAGGTGGGGGGTGGCCACCACAAACATGTCGGAGTGCTACAATAACGTCTTGAGGGGTGTGAGAGAGTTGCCGATTAGAGCGTTGGTTGATTTGACCTTTTGGAGGACGGTAAAATGGTGGGTGGAGAAGAAGACAACAATAGAACACACCGAAGGTGAATTAACCCCATGGGCGAGGGACAGACTTGCTAAGAATGACTCAAAGGGGCGAAAACATTACATCACTGTCATTGACCGAGATATAGGGAAGTACCATGTCCGAACTCGAGGAAGAATCGTACAAGGAGTGTCAAAGGGCAACAATGTTCAAATAGTCAGGTATTTGGAATCGAGTTGCAGTTGTGGTAAGTGGCAGATGTGGAGAATCCCTTGTTCGCATGCTTGTGCGGTTGCTAGAGACAGAGGTCATGTTATGATTGACCTCATAGATGAGAAGTACTACCTAGGTACATGGAGATCACAGTACTATAGTGAAGTTTCATTTGATGCACCAAGACATGAAGAGTATTGGGTTGCACCTTCATGGAAATTGTGCATCACCCCTCAGCAGTTGATTCCTAGAACGCGTGGCCGAGTTAGAAGAAGGAGGATACTTAATCAAATGGATGTCCAGGAGGAAGATGAACCGAAAGCTCCCCGCCGTTGCAGAAATTGCGGGATAGAGGGGCATGACCGAAGAAATTGCTCAGCCGGTGCCGTTCAGTAAAGTCATGGTAGCCATTTGCATTTGTGTTGTGTATTTGAGATGTTATGTATGTATCAACATTTGTGAGATGTTGTCGACAGTTATGATGTGTTTTATTATGTATGGACTAAAAATTTTGTAACATGTTTCAACCCGGCAAAAATGTTTCAAAAATCGACATACAACCCAGCAAAAATGTTTCAAAAACCCACATACAACCCGGAAAAAATGTTCACAAAATGTGAAACGAAATGTTTCTACGAAATTCAACCGGTGACGCATAAGCATTATGCGTCACCAATAAACGACGCATATTAGTAATGCGTCACCAAAGCAATGTCGTTAAGCACTGTTGAGTCCAGAAACTTCGCCCGGTCGGGCGATTTTACGTTCCTAAAACGCCCGGTCGGGCGATTTTACGTTCCTAAAACGCCCGGTCGGGCGATTTTATGTTTCAAATTTTTTTATCTAAATCAAAATACTGTTTTATCAAAATCATAATACTTCGCTCGGTCATATGTTGGTATTCGTTTATATTTGTTTATCAAAATCATAATACTGTTCATTCCGCCATAGAAAACATGGAGCTTTATCCTATTTTTCATCACATAAAAAATGTTCAAAAATACACTTACGACCACAACCTGTTTTTATCCTATTTTTATCCTACAGAAGCCTCGCACAAATAATGATACAGGTATGCTAAAGCAGCACTACCCCAACTGATATTAGCCACATCTTCCGGATCGTCTAAGGCATTTAACCACATAAAGGGGACCTTGCACCCTGTGGTGTCCGGTAAAATAAGCCCCCCTAACAGGATCAGAGCATGTATACGTGCTCTTTGAATGTATGCATACACAGACAGCCCATCACCCAACGGCATCGTCGCTTGGTGGATCAAAGACGTCATCAACAAACCACCGTGCTTCGTTTCGGTTTCTGAGTCAGGTATCCATCCCAACAAATCTCTACACTTGCTGGACCAATCTTCAAATCCAACAGGGTAGTCACGGCCAGTGAAAGCACGACCGTCTGCTCTCAAACCCCACAGGCTTTGCACATCCTGTAAGGTAACAGTAACTTCCCCAACTGGAAGGTGGAAACAGTGTGTCTCAGGCCTCCAGCGCTCGATCAAGGCAGTTATTAGCTCATTGTCCATCCTCATCGGTCTTCCACATTCAACCACGCCTCTGAACCCCCATACACCTAGCCAATACATCACATTTTCATGTATAGGCAATGCCCACACCTTACTCTCCGTCCTACGACTTCTCAACACATTTGCTGTGCCATTCGCCAACAAGGAGCTTGAAATGTGTTCGTTCTGATGAAACAGTAGTGATGGATCCTCAGGTCCATAGCATAACTGTTGTTCGGAACTTGCAGATGCCATCTACTTCAAAACATTCACCCATGCTTCAATTGTTTTCATAACAACTCAACAATCAACAAACTAACTAAATTGCAACTTAGGGGCACAATATATGCATATGAAATACCCAAATTACATAAAATCGCCCACCAAAAGGGGCACAATTACAAAAACTTAATCAATTGCTTCTACCCATTCAATTATATGCATATGAAATACCCAAATTACGGAAAATCGACCAACAAATCCAACAATTTCATCATAAACCCTAATTTTGCTAAATTAAATCCATATGAAATACACAAATTACAGAAAGTCGACCAAAAATTCCATCAATTTCATCATAACCCATAATTTCATCATAATCCCTAGTTATATGCAACAACACAACACAAAAATACCAAAAATCCATCAATTTAATCAAAAACCCTACTTTTACTAAATTACGGAAAACCTGCCCAAATTAAACATTAAAGGATGTATTTAGCCAAATTGAAGAACAATTACCGGAATATGGTTGCAAAATGGTGGTAATTCGCCGGATTTTGCTCGGATTCGTCGGAAATCGCTTGATTGCGTCGCGTTTGGTTTCGTCCCCTGCGAAGCTCTTTCGTTTCTGCCTGATTCTGCCTTCTGCCCGGTTTAAAACTCAACGAACGACGCATAAGTATTATGCGTCGCTAAAGAAAGACACATAAGCGTTATGCGTCGCTAATTAACGACGCATAATTGTTATGCGTCTCTAATGAACGATGCACAATGATTATGCGTCATTAGTTAACTACGCATAATTATTATGCGTAGTTCATTAAAGACGCATAATGATTATGCGTCTTTCTATTAGTGACGCATAAGAGTTATGCGTCACTCCCTGAGGCGGAATACAAGTAAATCTCTTCATTAAAATGGAATTCAATTAAATTCCTTTACCAAAAAAAGAATTTATCCCATAATAAATAGATCATTAATTAAAAGTATATCCGTGCACCTTTTTAAATTCCCATCCCTTGTCAAATGACAACAAAAGAAAAAAATAAAGTGTTTAGTGATGCATTAGCCACGTGACAGTTGTGGGCATAAAGTCATACATTCAAATATCCATCAATCTGAAGAACTTGTAATCAAATATCAATCATACATGACATGATAAGTTGGAATTGATAGTTTGTTTACCCAACTTTAACTGTTGTATATATCAAATGTCACATTGCGATTGACTGTTCCATTTACATGTGGCGATCGTGATCATTTTAGCATCTATATAAACAAAAATTGTATGTATATATTACTCCCTCCGTCCCCGAATAAGAGTCGCTAATTTCCATTTTAGGCCGTCCCCCATTAAGAGTCACTCTTCATTTTTACCATAAATGTTAGTAGGCCCCACATTCCACTAATTCACTCCACTCACATTTTATTATAAAACCAATATAAAAATGTGGGTCCCACATTCCACTAACTTTTTCAACCAACTTTTCTCTACATTTCTTAAAACTCGTGCCCGGTCAAAGAGCGAATCCTATTAGGGGACGGAGGGAGTATTGTATAGGAAATTGGGTATTCACTAAATAGTGAAATTTGATTAATTAGGTCTCCAGCCCACATGCATTTAAAACATTTGTCGTACTTGCTTACAAATAGGAGTAACTATCATTTACTGATCCTTATCAGTATCACCTTAAAGCTAAAGGTCTTTCCTACCCATACCAACACAGTAAATCCCTTACCGCAATATGTTGTTTTGCTTCAAATTTCATTCCATTCACACATGCTAGTGCCCCACATGTACAAAAACATGACATGCAATGCATTAAAAATGGCTAGTTTGATTGATTGTGTTATGAATGGAATAAGGATCTTACTTTTATGGAAGTGATTACAGATATAATTAAGGTCCAATTATAGTGTTGGTTGAGGCATTTCTTTTGGATACAAAGATTAATGAATGAGTGTGTTTAGGCCATCCGCAATGGGCGGACGATGGCACGCCCGATGGCGCGCATCGTCCGCACCCGCCATCGTCCGCCCCATTGCGGGTGCGTGACATAGGCCACGGACGATCGTCGCGCCCTATACTAAGGGCGCGTAGTATAGCGCGAAAGATGTCCATCGCCCGCGCCATCGTCCGCCCCATTGCGGCCTACGCGGACGATGGCCGCAGACGATAGGCCATCGTCCGCGCCATCGTCCGCCCCACTGTGGGCTACGCGAACGATTTCCTGGGATGCTCGGGAGCATCGACTGTATGCACTGGCAGTGGAAGAATTGTCCGACGGCGTGGAGAGGCCAATTCACAAGTGGATACAAGGGCAGCCACCCGACGATGATCCTCGAAGTCGTCGCTGACCATCGACTCTGGATCTGGCATGCTTACTTCGGCGTAGCCGGGTCGAACAACGGCATTAACGTCCTCAACTCGTCCACCCTCTTCACCGAGCAATGTAACGGCAACGGCCCGGCCATCGAGTTCACTGCCAACAGACGCCAATACCATATGGGGTACTACTTGGCCGATGGCATCTACCCACGGTGGCCAGTTTTCCTAAAGACGATCAACTGCCCAATTGGTGAGAAAAGAGGGTTTTATTTGCGCAAAAGCAGGAGTCGGCGCGGAAGGATGTCGAGCGGGCATTTGGTGTGCTCCAATCACGGTGGGCAATTGTGAAAGGGCCGGCTCGTTCCTGGTACAAGGAAGTCATCGCCGATGTCATATATGCGTGCATAATCATGCACAACATGATAGTCGAGAATGAAGGCGGAAGCATCACCGATTGGAATGAAGATGACCGTGCATCTAGCTCGTCTGGCACGTCGACCGAGACACCCGATAGAGGGTTACCGTTAGGCTTCAATGAGGTTCTATCTAGACAGGCCTCAATGCGCAACCAACAGGATCATGCGCACGCAGCTCATGAGCGACATGATTGAAGAAGTGTGGGCTCGTAACCGCCGTCGCTGAGTTTGCATTTTTTTTTAATTCGCTTTGTAATGTATTAATTTTTATTAAATGAAATGAAGTTTTTGAAATTCGTATTTTAATTTATTAGTTTTTTTAAATTCGTATGGATTTTGTAAATATAAAAAAAAATGATGATGTGGCGAGCCATAGGGCGCGCCTTAGGGCACCCCACTGCAGGTGGGGAGGTAGGAGGATAAAACTGATGACGTGGCGCGCCTTAGGGCGCCCCACTGCTGATGCCCTTAGTGAGTTAAGGACAGAATAAAATAAATTCTATAGGAAGAAGGATAAACTAGGAGAGAGAGAGAGTAAAATACAGATAATTACTAGTATGTCTTTTGATCCAAATATGGAGCTTCATACCCTCACCAGTAACCACATTCAAATCAGTGAAACCAAATTATGCCCTTTGGTCTAAATCTCTCATCCAAACACTACATATGTGAAGGCTAAAATCTCAAAGAATGCTCTTGATTTGACATGTAATAACCAAGGCAAAGAAGAAACTTTTAATGAACTCAATATGTTATGTTGAGGCAGAGGAGCTTATACCTGAAGTGAAAGTAACATGTGGGCATTGTCTTTATTAATAACACTGCATCATCTGCAGTTTAAGTGATCGAAACGCATTTCCTCTATTAATGTGAGCATTTGAATCATTGATAAAAAAAACCCATAGACTTCACTAAATATACATGTAAACGGATAATCCGTATGGAAGTCCTCTTCTCTCTCACTCAATTTTAACATAAATCTGTTCACTTTGAGAGCCAATAGATGATAAGAAAAAGCGTACAAGCAGAAATGACAGCAGATAGGATGAGTGTGTCTCTTGATCGTTTTTTTCTGATTGAACCTGTGAGGATGGATCAGGTAACAATACAATCAAGAATGGGTTTTCACGACAAAAGATACGCAGAAAAATATCTATCGAGAAAATTACCTATTAGACCACGAATCACTGGAAATTTGTCTCCCAGTACCTTGACCTTTCCTTGAACGTCTCCAAACAGGGCCCTTTGCGAGCCCAAGACTGCTCTGGTTGATTGAGCTTGACTAATAACATCATCAATCTGCAGATCAAAGATTAAATGTCTTATACAGGCTATATAGAATTTGTGCACGTCATGGCCAAACTATGACAAGAACCTTGGCAAAATCAACAAGAAATTTTTGTCTATTTTGATTAGGAGAATGATCTAAGAGTGACCAAGTCAACCAAGAAAGTTAGCTGAAGACGTACTTCATCACTGGGGAAATTTTTCCAAAACTTCCTTGCAATTAAGAAAGCAGAACTAACAGGGTGTTTGAAATTTCTGATTGCTTGATGTCAAGGAGTTCTATTCCAGTGTCATGAATTAGACAAATGAAGTATGGACTAGTCATTATCACTACCCCAAGAATACCCACACTTGGAGCTCGTGGGAAATACTGCAATGACACTTCATAAAGGACATCTAATAGTTTCCATAGGGAAATCTCTATAAACCCTAAAGAATTTCCAACCTAATCCAATGGTCCCACCAGCTCACTATAGCACAAAGAAACATTTCTCTGCAATATGTACCAAGCAAACAAAATAATCAGGAGTTTAAGTCTTACATGTGACATGCTCCCATGTATAGCAGCTCTCTCCCTTAATAATTGCATTCTTGGAGAGACGCTCCCAGAGGCCTGCATAAATTCAATTTCAGTTCAAAGAAGACCAACATGTTGTTAATATTCAAAATCAGGCGCTCTCACCTTATATTCACTGATATCATCCCGCACAGAACTAAGAAGTTCGGCATGTTCCCTCTGGGAGTTAATATTTCCCTTGATTCGCCTAAACTCCTACAGAAATATCCGAAGATAACTTAGTCGGTACAGACGTACAGTGAAGCAAAATTGCAGCTACAGAAGATACAACTTCTAATTACATTTGTCCAACTGAACTACCGTGGACACTTTTTTTATTTAATTTTTCTTTAGCCAGATTGTATCCTAACAATGCCGTGGGCTGTATTTTATCACCTAGGGCTCCCTGGCAGCAAAAATATCCAGCCAAGATGTTGTCATATGTGATGCAAGCATGCCTTACAAGGGAACTTTTGCCACTTCAGTGTGTCATTTGAAGGGGAAATCATCACATTTGGTAACAACTTGAGAATATTCCACCACTAGGGAGCTCTACTGCTTAGAAACCATTAAGGATGCAGTCCATAGACAAGAGTTTGTGTAGTATTTCCAAGTACGTCATAGAGTTAGGTGGACAGCAGCACAAGTGTAATAGCAAAAATATAATAGAAGCAGAGGCACATAGGTAGACAAAGCCTTGTTAAGATATATATACTGCAAAAGTCTTAGAAAATTTTGGTTTCATACTACATGCGATAGATTCTAACCTTTGACATCCCATATTATTAGTGAATATAAGTACAGGAAAATAACTAAGCACCGAGAAGTTTATTGCATGTGTAAAAAAAACAGAGAGCTTAATTTGGATGAAATCGAGCAACAAACGATTCAAAGAAATGAAGCAACATAACTGGCAGCTTAGCTGATATTTAACCCATTTACATAATAAACCATCATCTAAGTATAAAGATAATAATAATGACATGAATGGCCTACGGTAGTACAGTATAAAGCTTCATGAAGCAAATAATTATTTAAGAATTCTGGATACCAATGCTGCTGAGAATGATTGTAGCACCAAATTGACAAAGAGTTAAATTTAAAGTGAACGAGTCCTATGTACAAAGTATTCTGACTGGAAAATTATTACCATTTTTCTAGTTACTGGATGGAAATTTTATACCAGAAGTATCACAGAAAGAAAAGAAAAACAAAAGACTGCATACTACCTGCGTAAATTCATGCAGTATGTCTCTGTGCCTAGCAAGCTTTTGTGTAACTGAAGTAGTAGGTGCAGCAGATGTAGCACATCGACTCATTGAATCGTTTATATCAAGTAGCTTCTCTAGCAAGGACTGAATCTCCATTTCCATAGACTTCCATGACCTGCTGGATCCAAGAGTTGGTGAAACAACATCTACATTACCTGGAAGCCCATTAACCATAAGAACTGCAAGCCTTGCAGGAATTTATACTACCTATAGGGAAAAAAGACTATGGTTCCCAAATAAATGGGTTATTCAGAGGGAAAAGATCTTCAAAACCAAACATGGCTCCACTACTTTCCTAACCATGTCCAACCATTCAGAAACAGACGCTAGTGCTCAAAGATATACTCAACACGTTACCATGGAAATCCACACATCTGTCCAATATAATAATGATGAAAGCAATAACTTATTCGCATCTGCAACAGAAAAAACTTGCTGATAGTTTGGACAAACTCAGCGACTGGTTGCTAGAATACCTCACAACACCAAGAACTATTAATGTGAAGATGTTCTTTATGAATGTATGTTTATTTAGCATATTAGCTGTTTTGAACATGCTCAAGAACGCTGCGTCTTTCTATCAGAAGGAGCAGCACCAAATGCACAATAGAGTAACATGGGCAAGCAAACTACACTGCAGGCCCAGAGGCTATATGAATATAAAGGTAGTTAACTTGGTTTCACCTTCATTAAGGCTAAGATAAGGAAACAGTGGGAGGGTAACAAAGGTTTACCACATACTACTATATATTAGGCTGACAAACAAAGAGAATAGGTTTCACAAGAATAATTTCCTAAGCTCCAGTTGGGGGGTGGGGGGGGGGGGGGGTGACCTGCCCAGCAAACATGAGAAACACGCATCACACCAATATGCATCAGAAACAATATGCTCATATACAGCCCATTAAGCTCATGTGTAAACATTGCACAGGTATAGCTTCCGGCATTAGAATTTTCAGTTAAGTGGAAGTTCTAAATATCTCTCATCTAGCCAAACAGAACAGGGTCGATATATTCTTCCATCCTACATTACACTGTTAAGATTACTTAATTTCTCTGTCAGTAATTTAGCTAAAATCCTATGGCTCAAATCTCAAATTGCACATAAAATTGACGAAACTTCATCTACGAGTGCTAATAAACAGATCCCCTATCAGCAAGCATCCACAAGTACACCAACAGACACATGCAGTGCTTGCGAAAACAAACTAAGATTGTAACGAACAAATGAAAATCAACGGTGATCTGAACCACAGATCGCAGATTTTCTTCTTGTTGTCAATTTATTCCACCATAACATAGGCAGAGTTGTAAAATCCATCCATTCATAAACTTAATTTCCCAAATGCAAATACACTAAACAAGCGTATCCTCGCATTACTATCAGCAATCGCGAAAACCACATCTTAAAATCATTTCTAAAAATCAAAATGGCAGCATATCAGCCAAGGATGAAGAGAGAGTGTACCTCCGTGAGTGAAGCGAGCTCCGAGCTTAGCATAAGAGGATAGCTTGACATCGAGATCACCTTCGATCTTCCGAGCTTCTTTCCGGAGCTCCTCCCAACCCGATTCCTGCAAAGCGTCCATAATCGGATCGAAATGGATCGGAGAGAACGCTCGGTCAGTACAGCTAGTGCACGGATCAGTAATCCAAATAGGATAATCAGGAAACGGATTATCGGATCCGAGTGCGACAGTTGAGTGTCTACCACTGCAGCAGCAGTTGAATCAGAAATGGAAGAGGACGTTGGGTTTTAGCGATTTTTTTTCTTCTCCTGTTTTTCTATTAATGAGTTTTGCTTATTTACCTAATTTACTTGCTACGACTACTAATTAAATTCAATTACTACATTTAATTTGTTTTAATTGTGTTAATAAGGGCAAATTTATTTTCAAAATATTTGGTCAAGATCAAGATCAAGGAGGTCTCAGCGGAGCTGCTCAGAATTTCATTCCTTGTTGCATCTATACCATCCATACATGACGAGCTATTTGATGAGTTTTCTGTTTTCTATTTATGCCATTATTGTATTGTCTTATAAACCGCCATAAAAATCTGCTCATCCTCATTTTCTATCTGTCACTTCAGCATTTTATCTTCCAACTTCAACACCTGCAATATCGCCTCAAATTCTGACCTAAAAATTCACCCCAGCTTATTTCACCACCATTTTTCATTTTTTTAAAAAAAATTTGTGTTATCAAGCATAAATAGCAAATGACATAGATTTAAAAACACAATTTTAAAATCTTCATGACATTAAAATGCCGAAAAAAGTACAACGAGAAACAAATTTATAAAAGGTACAAACAAGCTTCAATGGTCCAATATGGGTTGCTCTAAGGTAGTCGTAAGATTAACATCGTTGGGATTCATTTAGCATAGAGTGTGGAAAAAATAGGAAGAAATGTGTGATTGGAGTGCATGGGAGAATGAAATGAGATGAGAAGTGAGATATTCTTAGTGCAAAACTGAGAGTACATTTTTAAAAAAATTAAAGGACAGAAAGCCTTGCAATAGCGTCAATTGACACACCCTATCCCAAAGGGCGGGCGGCTCGGCGATTTTATCGTCCAACTCCCTGCAATAGCACCGATAAACCCGTCGATCGCTTAGTGAGGGTAAATCGGCGCTATCCCGAGTGCCTTACAAAAATTTAAATTTGAACAATAAAATCATAAAGAAAAAAGTAGAATATAACAAATCAACAATGTCAGGTGCAATAGAAGAAAGTGGAGGAGAGGGGGAGGAGGCGCTAATAGTAATGGACTAAGAATGTCCACAATACTAGCACTGCGGCGGCCGCCGCAAGGCGCGGCTGCACCTCGACGCCTATTGCTTCCCGGGGGAGCGCCGCGGCGGAAGAGAGAGCGCCGGGGAGGCGGCGAGGACGGGCGGTGGTGGCGGTCGCGCGGCGGTTCCGCGGCGGCCTATTGTGAGCTGCCGAGACCTCTGCGGCGGTCAAAAAACGTTTTTTTTTTACATTTTCTTAATTTATTTTGTGATGACTAGGCGGGCAAGTTTTTTATGGTTGTGCTGACTAGGCGAACAAGTTTTTGTGGCTGTGGCGTGGCGATTCCGCGGATGAGATCCCCTGCTGTGTTAAAAAACACAACATTTAGTGTTGTGCATGAAACGCACATAAAACTAAATGAAATGCTGCCCAAGTTTTCTTTATAATATAAATACTACTATTAAACAAATTAAAACAAACAAAATATAGTTTCATAAATATGTGCGTAACATATTTTGTTAGATTCATAAATTTAAAACATATTTTGTGAATCCAATTTATGAATCTAACCTAATTTAAAAAATAGTCCGTTTCTTTATATATATGTTTTATTTGAAATTTTTATTTTAGTTTTTATCATATCAAATTATGTTTTTGTGAAAAAAGATATATTAAACAAAAATAGTATAAAACATACATATAATATAATAGGGTATAATAATTAGAATCGGTAGGTTTTAAAGTATTTTACTTTATGAATCTAACTAAATTTTAAAGTATTAATATACTTTTTTGAATAAAAAGTCATCCAATAATATAAATAAACTTTTTAACAAAATAAAGAAAAATAGAAACCCTGCGCTGCTTTCATTCTTGAAAATATACGTATATAATTTGTGCATTTCTTCATATATAGTAATATTTATAATTTGTTTAATATTATACAGTATAATAAAGAAATCTTGGGCTGCCGTTTCATTTAGTTTTTTTTGCTTTTCATGCACAACACTAAATGATGGGTTTTAGAGTAGGGGATCTCACCTGTTTCGCCTTACCGTGGATACTCTAATGGAGGAAGGGAGAATAGAGAAGGGAGCAAATGCACCAAAAATTTTGCCATTTCGAAATAGTGACACCTCACCCCCACATACAAAAGTATGGCATGCAGAGGAAATGAAAATGAGTAAAGAAAACGAGGAAGGATCTCCTGCTGTGCACAACAGGGGTTGTGTTTAAAACACAACATTTCATAAATAAAACGCAAGGATACTTTTCTTTTCCCTTTTCTTTTATTTAATTGTGTGTGTGAAAAATGGCACAGCAGGTGCTGTGCACAGTAGGGGATCCATATCGAAAGAAAACATATGATTGTGATTTGGATAGTAGTAGTAATTTATTTTTGGTTGGTGATAGGAGTAAAGGTTGTCACTCAATTAATCAAGCATGAGAAGTGCTCGATTAGATTAAACGCCACAAACCGATTTCTCACACTAACCGCTGGACAAAATACCACAGAGTGAAATAGAATCTGGAATCAGAAATGCTCGGCTTTATTGAAAGAAACTGAATAGCAAAACTAGAAAGGGAAATCCTCCGCAGAGGCCTAATCCTCACGAAGGAGGCCACGAAGGAGGCCTAATAAAATCTAACCAAATCCTAACTAACACTGACTAAGTATGCATATCCTGCTATATGCATATCAACCATATCACATCTTGTTCTATATCAGTTGATCTAATTAGTGGAGCCTGGTAGTTGTTATTCTGGGTAAATTGTAATTATAGTCTAATTCCAATAACATTTTCACTTCGAAAAATCGCAAAGGGCGCCTTCAGCTCACGGATACTAGTAATAAAATGGTATACGAAATAGTTCAAATAATAATTTAATACTACTATTTTTAGTATATAAATACAATTTGTACTTAATATCTAAAACTAGTTTATACTCTATCCGTCCACAGAAAATAGTTTCAATTTTTTTATTTTGATCTGCCTCAGTACCTGTTCTCATTTCTGTTATACTTTATCCATATTTTTTTCCATTCTCTTACTTCACTAATTGTGAATTAAAATTCTATCGTCCATAAATGAGATTAATTTTTTATACGCATAATGAAATATAGTACATTTTCAAAAAACTTTCAAGATAGTAACCACCACTTTTTAAAAGTACTAATGGCATCACAATAGAAGTTAAATAAGGAGTATCTCATTTTAGCTACAACTTGCAATTCTATTTTTCAACTGTTAAGTCAACAAATCTCATTTTTGCCACAACATTTGTTATAAAACCAATTTCATTTTAGTTTCATTTTCAACACAAATTTTAATTTTAATTTTATACTCAAGTAAAATACCATAAATCACTACATTATTAAAATACTAAAAAATGCCTAACACTTCCTCTGTTACACTCCTAAGAGCATTCGCAGCAATGAGCATGACGTTGTCCGTCCGTCCGTGCCAGCGGCACGGCACCTCTGTCTGCCGCTGCGCTCTTGCTGCTGGCTCGGTGCTGCTCGATACATTAAAATTGAATAGAAAAATGCATTAAAATTTTCTATCAATAAAAAAATGCATTAAAATTGAATAGAAATCATAAATAAAAAATTAAAAAAGGAAACTGCTATGCGGTCGCCGCATCACCCAAAATAGGGCCACAAAAATTTCACATCGTTTGGCTTTGAGCGGCGATTGCGACTATGTTAGCGCTCACCCCTTTGATTTTTTGTCTACAATAGAGCCGGCCCCTATATTTGATGACCTAAGGACATCAAATTCCAAGTTAGTTACTTATATTCAGTAAGCAAGAATCATATTGAAGTGTTGGCTATCTAGAACTTCTTATTTTTTTAATTATAAACCATAAATAGGAATTGATTTATTAAACGGAGAAATAGACTTTTAGGAAACGCTGAAACGCAACAGCTTGTAAAGTGAATGATAAGGCAAACAGCTTAATTTTCAATAAACAAATGCAAGTACAAGATAATAACATTTCTCTTATTTTATGAAAATCCATCGCAGTACTTTAAAGTCAACGTTGTACACTTTGGTCCAGAAACACCAAATATAGAACAGACAATTTCAATATATTTAATACTGCTACAATTTATTAAATTCCACCATCAAAAGTTGGTATCAATTAAAATCAAAATTAAATTATTGCATACGGCAACTACTTTTATTATTTTACGAAGACTTCTGAAAGTGAAATATCTATAACATAATAAAGCCAATGAACATTTAAATGGGTTAACGTAATTACCTTAAAAGATGCATTTAATCAGCAATCACAACGAATTTATAATTGTTTTAGTTACAGTATCATCTTTAACAGTTTTGTGATTACAAAACTACCAAAAATTTGTTCAACGTGTCATTAGTTATATTGACTATTTCAGTAATTCTATGCATTCGAAATGTTCAACCAAGACAAATAATTGACTGATAAGGCTTATTTCATGCATCGGTTTAGGGGTAAAATGTATGCTTCTTGATCAGTTTATCGCGCAAAACAAGTGTTAATTGCGCAGGAATGCCGCTTGACCAAGGCAACAAGGCCAAGCTGATCAAGTTGGAAGGCCAAAAATCGGGGGAAATGATCAAGGGGGTGATCAAGTAGTTAGAGCATCCACAACCGTGCTCTTGCCAGCGGCACGGTTGTGGGCCCGGGCGGTACTATTCATGCCTGCTCTCTGGCAAGAGCACAACACCCACAACTGTGCTCTTCCGCAAGGACGAGCACAATTAATTTAATATTCAATTAAACATAAAAATTTCTATAATACTAAAATTCATTAAAAAATCACAATAAATATTACAAAATACAAATAAAATAAAAAAGACATAATTAAAATCCTAAAAATTAAAAATTACATAATTAAAATACTAAAAATTAAAAATTACATAATTATTGGCTAATATTACCCGAGGAAGACTACTCATCCGGCGGCAACAACCCCAATTGTTTTTGGAGACCCACTATCATGCCCTCGTGCGTTTGAAGTTGCGTGGGGGTCATAGTTGACCTATCGGCCATATTGAGTTGGGCCAAAAGGGCCCACAACGAGTTGTTCGGGGGTGGAGGTGGAACATAGGGTTCGGGGGCGGGGGCCGATGGAGTCGCGGAGCGCCGGCGCTCGGCCGCCGCCTTCTTCCTTCCTTGCGGTCGGCGTTGGGAACCGCTTGGTCCGGCGTCGGGGCTACCCAAGTTAGCTCCGGCGAGTTGGCTAGCCACTTCTTCGGAGGCGGAGTTGGATAGGGATACCGACCTTGACCGTTTGGAGGAGCCGCTAGAGGAGGATGTTACGCCTCCCAGATACTTCGGGTGGAACCGCGTTTCCTGCCAAACGTTGAGGTACTTGAACGACTTACCGTTCATGGATTGGTATGTGCTCAGCTCCGCAGTGATGATGTCAACCTCGCTCCGGCCGCTCCCGGCATTCCGCGACTTCTGGAGAAAATAGCCATTGAACTTGCCAATTTCGTCGTTGGCTCGGCCGATGCAGTTGCGCACCATACTCTCGTTGCACTCGATCATTCCCGGCGGCCGGTTTGCATTGTACCGGCGAGATACGCGCCACCAAAAGTGATCGCCCGATTGGTCCGTGCCAACCGCCGCATCTTCGGAGATTTCGAAGTACGCCTTGAACAATTTATCCATCTCCGCCGGCGTGTACGGTGTGCGGACACCGCTGTCGCGAGTAGGAGCTTGCGGAGGTTAGGAGGGGGCGGTCGGCCTAGGCTCCGGTGTCCACCCGTATCGTCCTTCGGAGGCACCTTGGTCGTCGATTGGGTATGGACGGTAGCCACCCGGAACGGCCGAATCTTGGGTTTGAGGAGGGGCAGAATATTCCATTTCCGGACTAGGAAACGGTTGTGAACCGAACCATTCGGGGTTCCAACCGTGGGAGCCCGTAGGGTTATCGCCTTGGCCGGACATAGTGATGTTGTAGGGTATGAGAGAATGAAGATGAAAATGGATATGAGAGATTGAAGATGAGAATGGAGATGAGAGAATGATGATGAGAATTGTGTAGTTTGATGTGAATTTTTGGGAGTGAAATTGAGGGTATTTATAGATGAAAGTGTGTATTTTTGGGGTAAAAAAATTAAAAAAAATTAAAAAGTGGGAAAAAACGGTTATAAACGGATATAATTTTTTTGGGAAGTAAAATTTTTTTTATCGGTTTTTTTAATTAAAAACCGATTTTTTTTAAAAAAAATTATTTAAACCCAACGGCTATGCCGTTGACGAATGAGGGCGCGCCACGTCAGCTGCTCGCTGGCACGGCGCTGCTCGATGCATCGAGCAGCGCCGTGCCAGCGGCGGCGGGTGGCGTCCGTGCCAGCGGCGCGGACGGCGGTGGCAAGCAGCGCCACCGTTGCGGATGCTCTTAGGCGGGGACCACTGGTTTCTAGAAGAAGGACATGTGAGGCTAATGAGCTGGATGGTGATCATCATTCTGTTATCAAGGACGACGTTCTAGAAGGGGACACGTGCTGAAACGCAAGACACAAGGACGGAGCTGAGTCACCATTCTGTTATTGAGGAGCGACGTCATTCTAGAAGGAAGACACGTATCAATCGATGAAACGCTCGATCACAGTGTGAGCGAATATCCTCTTCCGAGATCGTTATCCAGCTAGAGGTCATTGCGGCGAACTTATAAATAGAGGATGTGCCACCATAATGAGTGGGATCGGAGAATCTTCTTTTTAGCATCTTCCTTTTAGTTTCTTTTTTACTTAAGTTTAGTTTCTAGTTCAGAGGTAGCGTAGTAGAAGAAATAGTTAGAGAGAGAGCGACCGAAGGGAGCGCGACAGAATACTCAATATCTGTTTGGCGCCGTCCCAAGTTTCCAACCGAGAGCTCCTCAGCTTTACTCGCTTTCTTAATTTCCGAAGTTGATAGCTTAGTTTAATTCCGAAGTTAAAGAATCAATCTTTTTGTATTCCGCATGTTCACCGCACTGTTCTGAGCTATAAAAGTCGAAGTTGTTTTGTTTACTATTCCAGTTCAGTTTCGCTTTTAAGTCTTCGATTAATTGTCCGAATCTTTATTATGTTGAATGGCAAAGTGTTTGAGTTTTTCGTAGCATGCCTAGGTAGTTAAAATTTTATTTCCGCTTGTTGCTTACTTGATCCATTAAATTGTGAGCATGCCTAGATAGTTTACATTTTGCCTAGCGTAAATCCAGTAGCTTAGAAACTCCCAAACTAAAGCGTGGCAGCAGCCGAACCCTGTTCACTACTCACACACTCAATACACCGGTTTCTCTGTGGGATCGACCCCGTTCTTGCCGCTTTTCTGTTACAGTTGTGCGAGTTTGGAAGTTACAAATTACATTGGTGGTGAGCGAGAGCGAGAACGCCTTGATCAAGTGGCAACGACAATTGCTAACTGATCCATCCGATCGATTATCTTTTATATAACTTGATCAAATTCGAATCGCGTCCGCATCAGCCCGACCATTGACCATGTTGATGATGAAGTGGAAAATCGAGATAGAGAAGGAAATTGAGAGTTTTCGTCAAAATTTTGTAAGTTTCATAATAATAAGTAACCTTGTCTAGTTCATAAACAGCAGCATTGCCTTGAGTTGAGTGTGTACAAGTATAAATTGGTCAGAAATGTGTTGAGATAATTTCAACATTAAAATCGTTAATGGTGTTGATGTTTTAATTAAACGATGAAAGAAAATGTTTAAATTGAAAATGTATCAATATGTCATGATTCCTAAAACAATTAATCCAATTTAAATTAATATATACTTCATATGTCTCAACTCTCAAGTTAGATGCATCATATTTTGTTTTACCATCCACGATAGGAATAGCCCAGCCATAACCTAGCCACAAACTCCTCCTGCTTCATCATCAACACTAACAATCCTCCTGTCACATCATCAAAATAAGCAAATAGTCCAGTCATAGCCTAGCCATAGCCTAGCCACATCACTCAAAATTATATAAAACAAATAATTAACAATCACACAAAATACGAAATTAAATTTACGACACAGATACAGGAAAATTCAATAATAATATTAAAATTTTAAAAAGTATATTAATTAAAAAAACACACTTCATTAAAATTAAAATAACATTACAACATCCTCATTAATGAGTTTGTCCCACATCGAAAGTGGTATATAAAACATTCAACGATGTCTCTATAAAAGAGAAGCAACCAAGAATGAGTTTGTCCCACATCGAAAGTGGAACATAAAACATTCAAGGATGTCTCTATAAAAGAGAAACAACCAAGAATGAGTTTGTCCCACATCGAAAGTGGAACATAAAACATTCAAGGATGTCTCTATAAAAGAGAAACAACCAAGAATGAGTTTGTCCCACATCGAAAGTGGAACATAAAACATTCAAGGATGTCTCTATAAAAGAGAAACAACCAATAATGAGTTTGTCCCACATCGAAAGTGGAACATAAAACATTCAAGGATGTCTCTATAAAAGTGAAACAACCAAGAATGAGTTTGTCCCACATTGAAAGTGGAACATAAAACATTCAAAGATGTCTCTATAAAAGAGAAACAACCAAGAATGAGTTTCATAAAAAAAACATTAAATAAAAAAAATAAAAAAATCGGTTGGGCGATGCGCTCGGCGATCCGGAGCCTGCAATGGCGCCGAGCGGATCGCCCAGCGCCCACACATCGCCTAGCGCTAGGCGATTTTTTTTTTCGGAAACCGGCTCGACGGTTACAATGGTTCGCCTAGCGGACCGCCTAGCGCCGGGGCTCGGCTAGGCGGTGCGCTAGGCGCCATTGTGGATGTTGTTAGACTATTCCAAGCTATTTGTATACACAGCACAATTTATTTTCTCTTATTTTGTGATACTTTATTCTTTCATACTTATTCTCTTTCTAAATCTTTACATATTAATTTTTTAATTTTATATTGAAAATAAATGGTGCAATTAGCCTGAGAAGAAGAGAGTATTTTTTAATGATCGATGTCACTTCCCGTTTCTTCTTCTGATAATCAGTTCGTACTTATGAGGAAGGCAAAAAGCAGCTAAAGCCTAAAACCCAACTCTTAAAATTACCAAAAGGTTCCAACTCCCCAAAATTGACTAGTAATTTAGTTTGAAGTTTCTAAATAGAACAAAATTAGTAGGGCATACCTAATTAATTTCTTCCAAAATTGTTTGTATAAGATTAAATATGAGAGTTGGGAGTTGAGAGTGATAGGTTGGAGTCTTGGGGATTTAAAAAGGAAAAATTGAGGGCAATAAACGAAATTCCAGCCACAAGCTTTGAACTAAATGGATTTCATATGTGGAAGCATTATCAAGTCGGCTATTGGGGTCCTACCCACCTTTGAAATTGTCCAATTATAAACTTTATAACTTAGGAAGAAGAGTACAACTCATGTACGGATTTTTAAGTACTTTGGAAACTTCCAAGAGTTACACCTCACACCTAATATTTTATACTACTATTGTTTTAGTTGAACGAAATTCTATTAAAGATTATATAAAGCTAGACTTAAATCTAAGATTGTTTGTCTACAAAATTAAAGGGTATTATTAGTTGCTACATCAATACATGTACACTTAATTATATACTTATTATTTTTTTATAGGTAATTTATTGTGTTCTTAAAGGGGCTTTAAAGTTGATACGTAATTTACATATTATAGCAATGCCATAATAACAATATATCTTTTTCGTAATATGAAATGTCTAGTTTAATACTCCTACATTTGCTTAACTGACGCAGAGGTGCATTAAATTTTACGATATAGTATATAGATATTACAGATAATTAGGAGTAGCATTTTTAAGATAACGAATGACTTAAGAAAATTATAAAAGTTAACTAACAGCCACATGTGTCTTTTCAGATTAGGAGTGATATATTAAATCATACAGTACACTGAATTTATTTAAATTCTTTTGAAAAAAATCAGAAAATATGGAAACTGAAATATTTTTATTAACGACTCTGTTTAGATACACGATACAAATCATGTGACGAATTAAGTGTATATAGTAGAATTATAAAAGGAGAACTTAGTATCCCAGCTTTTTGCTATTTGTGTAATATTTCAAAATCTACTAAGATAACAAAATTAGTTATACGTGTATAATGCATGTCAAGTGTTAGCAACAAAAAATCTATATTTCGAGGTTTGTTTTAATCACCGATTAAATTCCATATAGAATATTCAAGTAACATATAGTATTAGTATTTTCAGATAGGAAAATAAGTAGTTCTAAAATTCGTTTAAGATTACAATTTAATAAGAGTCTAATTACTTTTTCTTTTTATCTTTTAATTTAATAATTTTGTATTAAAACGTGACGCTTGCTGTCAAGATTTTTAGCAACTATATACGGAAAAGGAGCTGAATTTTGTAAAGGAAAAACGTTGAAAGACTCAGCAATAAGCGTGTGGGGAAGCTTCCTACCTATTTCCACACGACTTGTATATAAATTGCTGCTTCAGTCCTCACCTCTGTACGGATTTCTCAACAAATCCTCCATGATTTCAATTCTTCCCTAATGTTTCTGAATTTTCGTCTCCCAATTCGATCTCCATAGCCAGCGACGAAATCACAGAATTAAAAGCATGGCCAGAACACGAGGCATCTCGCTGAAACACCGCGTCGCCGCAATTTTCCGGCGGAACGCCTCTCCACCGCAACGCCGCAAATCCAGCGGGATGATCGGGTGGGCTCACAAGGTCGGGTCGAAAGTGAAATCGGCGCTAGCGCAGGCGGCGGGCGGGAAATACAAGCGGGATCCGATTTTAGGGAAGCCAGTACCCGTTCCGAAGGGGCACATGGCGGTGTACGTGGGGCAGAGCGACGGCGAATTCGAGCGGATTCTGGTGCCGGTGGTGTATTTCAACCATCCGTTGTTTGGGGATTTGTTGAAGGAGTCGGAATATGAGTTCGGGTTCAATCAGCCGGGCGGGATAACTATACCTTGTCGGATCGCGGAGTTTGAGCGTGTTCAGACCCGGATTAAGACGGGTCACTGTACCCGGAAGTTGGTGAGATGGAAGAGTTTGACGCCTTGATTTTTACTTTTAATACAGATTTGTAATTACCCTAGCAAGCTTTTTTCTCCCTTTTTCACTTTTTGTTACGTTTTCTTTGTTACATAGAAATATACGCACCTTTTTCATGATACTAGTTCCTGGAATTAATGGGTTGTTACATAAAAATATACACACCTTTTGATTTTTTTTTTTAAATATTTTATATTAAAAATCGATTTATAAACATTAATTCATTTAAAATAAATTTCATACAAATCATTTTCCAACAATTCCAAAAAAATTAAAATTTTAACTTAAATATTTATATATTTAAAAAATATATATTTTCTTACTTGTATAATTAATTCGAATCAAACACTAAATTATGTTATGAATTGACATAAAATTTCTAATCACTTCTTTCTTATGGCTACATACTACCTCTCCAGGCTCCATCCGTCCACTTTTGCCATTTAAGTCCATCCCACAATAGGAGTCCATTTTTACTTTTACCATAAATGATAAGTAGGTTCCATATTTCACTAACTAAATTCAATTAAAATTAAAAATTTAAGATATTATATACATCTACCATTTTTGTACATTTATCATTTCTCTTTATTTAAATAGTAGTAGTAGTAATATGAAGGAGTGGGCAAATCTATATTATTTAAAAGTGGCAGTGAGATAAAAAGATCTTAATATCTTTTTTTTGAGGGAAAATGAAAAGTGATGTGTAATAGATGAGGTGTCATTTATTTATTTACTTTATTTACATAATTAATTTGAAGAGAGAGGAAGAGAGAGTTCTTGAAAGTTCTATTGTTGCAATGGAGCTTTCATTTTCTATACTCTATACTAATAGAAAAATGGAAAAAAAAGGAGTGACCAAATTAATTATCCAATCAAATACATTAATGAGATTTCCCAAACAAGTTTTGAAATAATGATAAATAGACGTAAATTGATTGAGAATTCATTTATTCATTCATGTGAACTAATGTAAACTAATTTTCTGATTACAGTGCTAATCTCCTGGGGATATTCTGCCCGGACATCAGCGACCTCTCCGGCGACAAACAAAGGTAGTATCTTTCGATCTACCCTTTTCTGAAAATTCGAACACCAAAATATTGAGTTTATTTTACAAATTTTGAAAACATGAAAAAAATTAAGAGAAAGATATCTCATTGGGAACAAGGGCAACGCCGGCATGAAAGAACAGAGGGTGACGGTGACCACCGAATGCAGTGGATGTCGGGGCTGGGGCGGCAACAACTGGGGTGGAGCGTGAAACCGAGAGAGATATGACACAATGGCAGAAGAATCGGCGATGCAGAGCGGTGGAGCGGCGGCGAGCCAGGGCGGAGGGAGCGGTGGGGCGGGCGGAGAGTCAGGCGGAAGGAGCGGCGGCGAGTAGCTCCTCCGATTGGGAAGATAAAGAGAGAAGAGAGATAGGGAGAGGGAAATGGGGGCGCCGCCTCCAGTGTGTGAAGAAGTATTAGAGTGTCCACTATAAGGCGGACGTCCCCAATAGCCCCGCCCCCTTTTTTGTCCACAGCCCCAATTTTTTTGTCCGCGCCCAAAAAAAGGTTTCCGCCACTATAGGAAAACACTTCCAATAGCCCCGAAATTTTATAACCAATTTTCATTTTAATTTTTTCCTTTAGTTTCAATCAATTATAGTTAAAATCATCGGAATTTAAATAATTAGAAAACGAGGTAATTGAGACCAAATATTCGTTGTATTGGAAACGGTAAAATTATACAATGAACATTTAAAACAAAATACAAATAAAAACGCCGCCACCGTCTAATCGGTGGCGGAGTCGGAATCCCCCTCTTCTTCTCCGTCTCCCTCGCCACCACCGACCGCCCCTGCCCCAGGAGCCTCATCAGCCAAGCCTAGACGGCGCTGGATCCGACTTATGAGTTTCAAGTATATATCCTTGATGAATGGGTCGGTTGCGGCCTCGTATTTGTTGCAGACGTCCTGTAGTTGTTGCATAAACTGTACATCTAGGTTCTCCCTCAAGACCTCGCGAGGACCAGGGACCCTCTGCGGCGGTGCTGGGGCGGGCTGCAGGGTGCGCGATCCAGACGCGGCCGACGATCGGCGGGAGGAAATTCCAGCCTCTCTAGCACGTCGGATAGAGGCCTGTTGTCCCGGAGGGCGCGCGCGCCTAGAGTGTGTAACAGAGGGCTCTTTCGCTTGCTCGTCGTTCAGGCCAAATGATTGCGAGCCGCTGCCGCTAGTCCCCGGCTATGTTGTGTCTAGTATGCTTCGGCCCAGGAGCTCCAACCTGCTCTTGCGCACAGATGGCCTTGAATTTCGGACAGTGCTCGAGAACTTGATACTCCTCCCACATTGTGAACTTCGGCCAGCCCTCCGTGTTGTATTGGCCCATAGACAATGCCTTCACGTCGGCTTCGCTCCGGCCACTCTCAGCATTGAGCAGGTTGTTCTGGTATATGCCCTCAAACCGCTTGGTGGCCGGTAGAATCCTAGACCACTTTTTGCGAAGCTGTTCTCCGTCACGCGGTCTGGCGTCTTGAGGTTTGAACTCGTTGAATGCCAACAGGACGCGCTTCCAAAAGCTCCCCTCGGTCTGATCGGTGCCCACTATGGGTCCGATGTGACGGCATCACACGCCCTTGCCACAGCAATGGACTCCGCTTTGGTGTAGTGCGTGCCCCGTTTGTGTCCGGCTTCCGGCGCCGCTGCATCGCTGCCACCGTCGCTGCCGAAGCCGCTGCACTAGCCACCACTGCGGCCGCTGCGTCTTCCGCCGCCGCCACCGCCACCACCGCCACCACCGCCATTGCTTCCACCCGCCCCTTCGGTCCCGCCGAGTCTCGTCGGAATGGGCGTATCCGGTATGCCGGAACTGAGCAGACCCATCATCGTATCCAGGGCGTCTTGATCTGCATCGGTGAAAGGAGATTGGCTGGATTGGAAAGGTGTCTCCGGACAGGGATGGTTAAGCGCGTCGAGGTTGAGTCTGTAATCTCCAAATGCCGAGCGACTCAGATTCCGCTGAAAAGGTTGGGGCGTGAGAGAAGACCTCCACGGCTGAGATGGAGGAGGAGTTGGACTCGATCCCCACGGAGGGGGAGATTGACTCCAACTCCACGGTTGGGACGGAGAGCCGCCATATCCCGACAGCTGAGAAGGATAGCCGCCATATCCCGACGGCTGGGAAGGATTGCCGCCATATCTCGATTCGTCCGAGCTGGGTGAGTCGTCGTGTCCACCATGCATTTTTAGAGAGTGAAAGAGTAGATAGTGAATGAATGGAGAGTGTGTGAAAAAGGTGTAAAATGAGGGGGGGTGGAGGAGTAGTATTTATAGGTATAATTTTCGGGAAAAAAAAATTTGGAAGGGGGTGGCCGGCGCGCCGATCGCGTGTGCACTGTAGGCCGGCGCGCCTATAGGTGCGGCGAAAGGGCACCAGCGCGTCCTCGCACAAAAAACGTCGGAGGACCTTCCGCCCCGGAAATTTCGTCCGCCTCGGGGCGGACGTCCTCCACACTATAGCAAGGCGCGACGGCAGCGGGAAGGGGGCGGCCGGCGTGCCGCCCCTATAGTGGACACTCTTAGGGTTTGGTTAAATATTATTAATTTATGTAGTAAAATATTTTGGCTTTGTTTCAGGCTTTGTTTTATGTATTTTCTATAATAAATGAAAACAGCAATATAACAGTTTTATACTAATTGATACTCTTTTTAACTAAATGTGGATTTAATTTGGATGTTGGGACGATTAATTTATTTTATATCTGTCAAAATTTAAATAAATTAAACAATATCTATGGCCAAAAATAATTATTAATAAAATATACTATAGAACAATAATTTGTTTTGTAAGGGATAATACTCCCTTCGTCCCTCAAAGTTTATGAACTTTGACAGAGCGTGGGTTTTAAAAAATCTAATGAAAAGTGAATTGAAAAATTTAGTGAAACGTGATCCTACTTTTATATATTAGTTTTATAATATAATGTGAGTATGAATGAGCAGGGAAGGAGGGGGTGATAAACTTAGTCAATTTCTCAATTAATATCACACACTAATATTATTTTTGTGAAAATAAATGTAATATTAAAATAAAGTACATAATTTAATTACGAAAAGTTTCGAATTGTAACAAAAAAGTTAATTATTATAAAATAATAATTTTTTAGAATAAGATTTAAAGATTGTTGATATTTAAGAATTTATTACTACTACCTTTTTGTAAAACTTTAAGTAAAAAAAAAACTTAATTGATTATAAATAAATAAAGAATAATATATTAAAATTGAAAATAACTAAAAGTCCAAACCTAAAATTTCAAAGTTATCTGCTTATAATTATAGTGAGATTTGAATATTCACTTGATGTATTTATGGAGTTAGTTCCCAATTAATTGTAGAAATTAATTATAGTAAATTCTACTATATTACTAATTATGTTCTGTTAGAGAAGTTAAAACTTTAATTATATACAAGTACCAAACCTAAAATTTCAAAAGTAATACGTTTTTAATCATTGTAAATTTTGATATTTATTTTGGTGTAGTATATATGTAGTTAATTTGTAATTATTCGAGAACTAATTTATAGTAAGGTCTATGACACTAATTATATTTAATTATAAAATAATTATAGTACACATGTTAATCTTTACTGAAAAAATTAGTTTGTTAAAAAATTATTATAATAAATACTTATAATTTATACTTTTAGGTATATTTGATTGTGCTTTCATCAATCTTTTTAATATAATCATAAATTTTATTATTTTATTAATATTATTATTTTTACTTTTATATTTTAATTATAATAAAACTCAAAATAAATTCATGTCAACAAACCAAACTAATGAGCAATTTTTATTCCTTTTGGGTTATGCCAAAGTAGTTAAGTCATTATAATAAATATACTTACTATAATTTTGACTTTAAAGGTTTTTATTTTATTGATTGGTACATTAAATTTATTGTGGTGTAATTATATTATTGTAATGAATATTTGTACATCTAGATATTTGTTCATCTAGATATTGACGAGATATAGTATATTGTTTATATATTTTTAGAATAAATGATGGACTTTGAATATTTTAATTAATTAAAGAAAAGGGGTAAAAGAAAAAAGGCTGATAATTTTTAATCCGACACGAATATACGCGAAGTTAACCGATACAGACACGTACGTATAGGGTTTGGGACCTTTACAGGGTCGACCCAATAAGAACTCAAAGATTTCGGGTCGAGTTAGGGTCTGATTTCTTATGTCTCGTGCATAGCATTGGTATTACATGGTTCATTTATTTTTATTTTACTCCACTTAGTTTTTTTTGTCCATCACTTTTTATATATACTCCACTTAGTTCGTAAATTAAAAAATATAGAAATTGTATGCCGAATATGAAATGTTTCATTTAGATTGGGTTGGGAGGAGTATATTTTTCTTTTTATTATTGTTTATGATGTTATTAATTGCTTATAATGTTATGAATACCTAATGTAATTAACACATATTCTTTATCATAAATCTCATTATATTTTTATTATCCTTTTTCTTTAATTTATTTACTTTATAGTTTTTCTTCATTATTTGAAAATCATATGCACGAGTGTCGACACTAGTTTTACAAACGAGATACTCTTACTACTGTTTATGAAAAGCACTATGTTTCCATTTTGAACTATCTACCAAATTAGACTATACTTTTTTTAAGTCTTCTCTCTCTGATAATTTAGTCTTATTTTCACTATTAATATTTTAATTAATCTATACCACTAGTAATTTAGTAGTAGTACCATTTTTTATTTTCTATCTCTTTCTTAATTTACTAATTTATAATATTAAAATTTCATAACTTGTACATCATCAGCAAATAAATTTCTCAATTCCAATTTATATTTTATGGAGTACTTGTATAAGCAATATTTATTTTATAAAATAACTAACATTGTTTGTTTTCAATACATCTTCTCTTTTTTAGTTATTAGACCAACGGTATCCACTAGCGAGCCTATTGACTATTTTCTGTGTTGATTTATGGTAACATCGAAGGATGAGAGAATTGGTCCTATAATTTAAAACTGTTTCATACCCAAAGACAACAATCGATTCTCTAACCATTTTGGTTAAGGATGGACGAGTCTCATGCCAATCGATAATCTTTCAATCTCTCTCTTCAACTTATGAATTACTACAGTATTCCGATACATGGAAACTAAAGCTTATACTCAACAATAAATTTAGCCAAGAACCTTCAAAGATTTGTTCAATGTTTGACTCTGTACTAAAAAATTGTTGGAAGGCAAGTGGAATGACCGCCAAGTGATGGCCTTTCGAAGCTCTTTAGATTTCGAGTTCAATTCATAGTCTGTCTTAATTATTAAAGCCCCACTAAATTGAATGTATAGAAAATTCAACTATAGTTCAAATTTCAAAATAATGTGCCACACGCCTGTCTCCAACTCCAAATATGTAGAAAATTAGAGAAATTTCAACGAATTAATCATTATATGTATATTAACAAAGATATGATGTTCAATGGATGACTGAAGACCAATTAAGTGCACCACTCTTGTTGAAAAAATGAAATAAGCGCACCACTTCCACTTGTGATTAGCAATACTCTAATTGAAGTCGGTTATGAATTTAGAATTTCAATCTGCATTAATAAAAATATACTCCTATACTACTATTTTCAGCAACTATTTTATTGTCAGCGACTATATAATTTTATAAAAAAAATTAAGTAACTCGTCAAAATATAAAAAACTTTCTTAATTTATGAGAGTCCATACATAAACAATCATATCTGATAACTTAATTTGTACTGAGATTATATTTTTCCCTAGAAAACCTGAGGAATCTTCATTCGTGATGGCCAAATAAACACGTATGCGTTTCTAGAAACTAAAATATTCATAAACAAGCATGTTTGTAGTAATACATTGGTAAAAAACAATACTTGGAATAATGATTTTCAGAATCAATAAAAAGGCAAACAAAATTTGTAAATACATAGTAGCTCATATGTTGACAAGGATTCGTTGATACAGCACAAGACGATGAAACAAGGGGTTACCTGAATTAACCTTGAACAAACTTGCATTTTTTGCAGTTAGCTTGCTTCAGACAACCAGTTGATCAAATATGTGAAACAACCTTCACAGTGTAATTGCATTAGGAAAAGCATCAACTTTTTTGTTATAAGAGATGAAAGAGCGGGGCGTGGACACAGACATACCTATTTCTGGTCCTAAAATCCAGCTGATCCCACCAATAAAGAGTAGGACGCAATCTCATCAGCAGAAGCCTGATTTTGATCGACAGCCTTTCCAGATTCTTTCTTAGTTGCATTTACTGTTGCTGCAGTTTCAACATTGGCTATCTTGTACAGCAGCAGCCTTCTCTTCTTTGCTTCTTCTACATCACCTTCCCAGCAAGTTTCAGTAATGGTTTCAGTTGCTTCGTTTAGTTTGTCTGCTGAAATTAGATTCTCATTTTCCAGAAGCACGAGGTATACTTGTTCAGCAGCATATTTTCGGATCTGGAAGGAGAAGCAAAATGCCATTAGCCATTGAGATAAAATCGTTTATTAGTACTGTTGACATTTTAGCAATACATACCTTTGGATAACGGTGGGCCAGGAAAGTCAGTAGATGAGAGAATGCCCTAATGCTGATAGGATCTGAAATTGAAGCAATATATCCTAGTATTGCAATTCCTGCATTTAACTTAGAGAAGTCCTTTGTTCCTCTCAACTCAACAGTGAGAGAATCCAGGACGCCCACACAAAATACTGGAGTCTCATCCTGAGAAATCATAAGTAGCATTAGTAAGAAA
Source organism: Salvia splendens (assembly GCF_004379255.2). NCBI lineage: Eukaryota > Viridiplantae > Streptophyta > Magnoliopsida > Lamiales > Lamiaceae > Salvia > Salvia splendens. The sequence continues at coordinate 40,855,880 of NC_056032.1, read as the reverse complement.
AGACAACTTGTGTGCGACTTGCAGAATGGGGCACAACAGATTAACTTGTTGACAGGACAGAAGGTGGAATCTCAGCTTAAAATCTTAATTCAAAAATATGGGGTTAATAGCACCAACAGGAGTAAGAACCATACGCTGTCTAGTTAGATAATGTCAGAAAATACTTGCTTTAACGAGCATAATTCAGTGCTGATGCATAAATGACGAGAAAACAAAACACAAACCATCACCAAATATCGATGAAAGTATTAGATAGACAATGCAGCATCATATAGACGTGTTAACTGACTACAAGCCAATATATGAAGCAACACTGAATAGAAATGCTAAAGAGCAAAACATACTGACCTCCATGTTCAACAACAGCTTCCGACTGAAGAGAATCTCAATAGTCTGAGATAAAAGGAAGGAAATGGTAAGGCTTTCAAGGAATATAACACAGAGATATACACAGTCTAAATCAAGATGAAAAATGGTAGTATCCGGTTTCAGCATGAATGACATTAATAAGATACTTATTTAGTAGGATTTTCTTTGTCTTGATTTGTTTCGTCTCTCTTGTTCTCTCTTTGGCTTCCTCTACTGCCTTCCTAGCAATCTGCTTATGCATTACAAGTTGTCATGTTGTCTGCAGTTATTGATCCTTATTCCTTCATTGCATTGAGTACAGAGAGCTTAAGTGGTGTTGATTTTATTAGTCTGGATCATCCAATCTCATTGTATAATTTTATATTATAACTTTTTCTAACAAGTGGCACACCAAATCTGGCGAGCCACAAGAATGACAGATTAGGCCAAAGATATGAATACGACAATTATTTCAGTACTTTAACAATCATCATGTTTGATTGAATTCAAATATCTAGAAAAAGATGGAAAGGTCTGTTATAGCTAGTTCAGGTTTGTCTTAACGAATTATGACAACAGTGCAATGAATGTAAAGGATCATAATCCACATTGACCATGGTTCAGGTTTGTTATGGAATTAGAATTGAACTGTTTTGCGATCCAGCATAAACAAAATCTACCAGAAACAATAATTATTTCAAATTCTATTCGAATCTTGTCCCCATAAACATTTTGTGGAATCTTGAAACAGAGGATCTTGGGGTAAGTATGTATTTAAACCTCAAAACAGAATAATTCGCAAAGGCTGTGTGTACATAAAATGCACCCAAGTTAGACATATCATTCATGCTGACAATAAAGCCAAA